>NW_010558243.1:7287-22036 GCF_000687285.1 Phaethon lepturus | reverse complement strand
GAATGCCTAAGTTTCTATAAATGGACATTGGAGCCTGAAATGAACTTTTTCTACCCATTTCATCCAGTGCTCCCTTCCCAGCCAGACACCAAAGGCACGTCCCGCTTCTTCCTCACAGAAGCAGTTGGCTTTTGGGTTATGTTCTGTGGACGACGCATGGGAAATAAATGAATGACTGCAGTGTTTTTGCTGGGAGCGGCTGCCCTGTGGCACCCCCAGCACTTGCCCTGCAGGGGCTGGCTATCTTAGGTAACTGTAGTAGGTACTTGACCACAGTATTATATCCCAACTGAGGGTTCCAGCAGCAGCTGAGGTAGCTGTCAGAGCTGAAACTGCTCTTCTGCTTTACCCTCTCTTATCTACTGCTGTTGTTTTGCTGCGTTGCGTTTCTTTCCCAGTAAACTGGGGGAAGGTGCATTCAAGGCTGAGAGGCCCTGAATGACTTGCATAGACAAGTAGTCTTCATCATATGGCATTGCATCATATTAAGCAGTATGAGAGGTTGCCAGACAAGCAGAAGTGTGATGAGGAAGGGAGTTTGCTTTGCTTCCAGAAGAGCTTTGGTTGTGCAAGTGCATTTTGAAAAAATACTTTATCTCTCACATCAGTGGAAGAGTAAAAAAGCCCTATCTTATCACAAGGCCTGGATTACAGTTTTTCCTTTCACAACTTGGGTGATTTTTGCTCCTTAAAACACTGCAAGAAAGGTGACTTAGCTGTGGTTTGCAAACATTTATGCGTGTTGACTTTTTCTGACTATCTGGCTTTCATCAGGCTCTTTTAGTTTTGCTGCAATGGTATGGAGGAAGCATATTCTGGACAGCAATCCATACAAAAGTATACTAGGTAGGAACTGTCAGCTTCTGCTTTACACAGCTCTTCAGCTGGGTATTTTCAATTCTACTGTAGCCTTTTGTATAGAAAGGCAGCTGGGAGCTGTGCTGATTAGCAAAAGATTGGGAAGACGATGCATAGTAGGAGTCACAGGGTGTGAGAAAGGGGTGACTGTCCGCTCTCTGCAGATTGAGATATGTGAATTGTAGGGTCAGAAAGTGTAGCTGCTCCTGTGAAATGTCATGGTTATAGCATGGGAGGCACCTGTAGTTAGAAAAGGAGGGAGCACTGCAGGGCAGAGCTTTGACACTAGAGTAGAGGAAAAGGCTGTGTTGCCTAGGGCTTTGGAATAGGTACCTCCTCAAAGGGGTTCCCTGCTTGAATGGAAATCCAGGTCTGATGCATTTAATTATGTTGGCAGAACAGCCAGAGAGGCTTCTGGCATGGGTTCTGTATATATTGAGCTTGGTTCAAAGCTCATGTCTCTTATACACGTAAAAGCAATGTAGTGAGAAGGAGAGCCCTTCTGTTCCCCTTCATGAGGGTTTTCCTACTGCAACAAGAGGCACATTGTTCAGATCCAGCAAACTGTGACTTTCCCCTCCTCCTACCTGTCAGATCGGTCCTTTTGCCACTACCAGTTACGTTCTGTGTCTTTGCACTGGTTTGCACTACAAGGTAGCTGGTGCAGGCTACGTGACAGCCTGGTCTAGTCTCATCTGTTACTGAACAGCATGGTTGTTGCTGTACGTGCCTTGTGTGTTTTGTCTGTAAGATTTTTGGAGAGACAACCTACTGTCGTGGTGGTTATCTGAGATGGGGGTTTCTAGAAGAACAACAGTTGCAGTGTGCAGGCTTGCTTTGACTTTTCACCGAGAACCTTGGCTTCCCTGGTGATAATATTGTCGAGTCAGTTCTCATGGTTCATTTGGGGAATCTCACAGGATTTGTTTGTAAGCTCTCGGTAGCTGAAGCCACTTGTATTGGAATCAAGTATAATTTAAAAAAACCCAAAACAAAACCCCAAAACCATTTCTACTATTGTAGAAATGTCTGGAGAAGAACATCTTGAAAATACAAACATCTTAAACAGATCTGTCAGCAAACAAGTAAATCAGTGCGTACAGCAGGGCTGACTTGTTAAAACAATTGAAATATCAGCTGTTTTATTCCAAAGCATGGTAGTCCCTCTGGTTTTCTAGAGGATTCCTCATCTCCATGTTCCTTGATTTATGTGGATGTTGAGGATTAGAGGTAGTGCTGTGCGTTGTAAGTAAATGGTTCAAGACTGGTATTGCATCTCCCCAGCAGTTACACGAATCTTTTCTGCTCCCCTGCTTTTGGAGGCAGTGGAGGAGGCTCCGTTGGAAATGGAGAGTTGGCTCTGGAGGGAATTGGGTTGGTGCGACCCTCAGAAGGCTCCTGGCAGTGGCACTGTGTGGGTGGCTTAGCGTAAGGCTGCCAGGAGGGAAGTCTCTGGCACAGGTGAAGTGCTGGTTTTATTCATGCTTTAAAACATTGAATTTGGTAGAGTTTCAAAAACGTGTCTCAAAGAGAGGTCTGCAGTGAGTAGTTAGATTCTCCTATTTCTGTTCTCCAGGCTGATCTGGGGTGGCCCTGTTAAAAGTCACTCTTCTGGGAATGGAAAAATAGAGTAACTCCAATGGTGCATTGACAAATGGAATGAGCTCTCTTTGCTGAGAGCAGGTGAAGACCTTTATTTTATTTTATTTTTTTTCCCAAAAGCCTTTCCATTGGAAAGGTACAATACATCAGAACAGAAGAGCATCTGGCCTAGGTCAGGCCAAATTTATCAGGCAGCCCCAGGCCAGTCAGTGAGAAGTGCTACAGGAAAGACAGTAAAAAAGGATGTACCCTCCTAACTCCTGAAGTTTTGTCTTGGGAACTTGCTGAGATGGTGTTGAAATCATAGTGTATGAAAAGCCTGTTGTATTGGTGTTTATCAACAATTAAACCTCAATTTTTTGATTGCTACAGTTTCTGCCCATTTGGCCATCTGGCCTGGGCGTTTCCTGGGACTTCTGCCTGTGCTGGGCCCCTTAAAAATTCACATCACTTTTTCCTTCCTCCATTCCTGATTTGAGTATTTAGTAACAAAGTGGAGTTAATATTTCTCCTCCTCTTTTCTCCTCCTTTTTCCTCCTCCTTTTTCCTCCTCCTTTTTCCTCCTCCTTTTTCCTCCTCCTTTTTCCTCCTCCTTTTTCCTTTCCTCTAAAATCTTTTGCTAATATTTTCTAGGCTTACACTGAGCCTCTGATGCAGTGTCTGTACACAGTCTTAATACCACTTGCAAGCATTTAGTTTCTTTGGCTTTTCTTTTTAATTTCCTTTTAACAAGCTTCTTTACTTTTAGGCAGCTCCCTTTTGCAAGTTAAATATTGCCATAGTGCTTTGGAGGGTGGGTTTTTCGTCACTGCTGCAAGGAAGCTGAATTTGAGTGCAGTGCAGAGCCATTCTGTAATATTGATTGTGGTCACACTGTGCTGCTCTAGGTCTAAATCACAAATTGTGCTGCCTCTTATAGGTTCTCCTTACAAAAGAGTATTTATGGAATCAAAAAATGCAGTCTCTGCATCATCCCTGTCATGACGCTTATTTAGGCTGCAAGGGTATTGTCAAAGTTTCTCACTGTTGTATTTTTTCTGCCTTTGCAGCATCTCTCTGTTTCTATCTTTTAATGCTTTAATTGACCTTCTGGGTTTGGTGGTCTCCTCTGTCAATATTTGTGCTTACTTATGGAATTTTATAGGGCTTCTGTATTCCTGTTGCTGACTCTTAGTTTTCTTTAATGTGGAGACCCACTCCTCCACTGATCATTAATTTACAGTTTTTATGCTGATACCACACTGATTATCTTCCTTCAGCAGACCTCTAGTATACAAACAGCTGAACTTAAATTAGACATCCCATTTTCCATTTCAAGACTTCGGGTACATTTATACCATCTCATTAGCCACTTGCTCTTGGTTTTGTTGCCTGTTCTTGTATACACTTGAATTTTGAACATGATGTTGTTGTTGGGACTGGTCCCTGACAAAATTCAGGTAGGAAATACATTGCTTCTGTCATTTAAAGAATAAGTCATCTGAACAGTGTACTCTGATGTAGTTGTTGACTCCCCTGGTATTCTGTTTAAAAATTACCCCAAAGCCTTCTTGAAATAAAGTGCCAGCAGCCTGGTTCCTGGGGAGAGATTCTTGAAGATCAGGACAGTGTTGTGTGTTTTGGATGTGGGGGTGCTGAATGATGTGCTGAATTTTGGGAACTAGAGCCTATCTATATGTGTCTTGGAGACCTTTCTGCCTGTACAAAGTTTGGAGATGCTAATTTGTATGCTGGTGAGATGGACTGCACATGAACCCTAATGATTGATTGTCTCTGTAAGGAGAGTAGCACAGACTGTTGCACAACTAAACTTGTTTTTACATTGCTTTATTTTCCCAGCCCTGATGTGAGAGGTGTGGAGAAAGGAGAAAAGTTATTTTTTTCCTTTGCTAAAGCATCTTTAAATTTTCTGGTTAACCTGTTACAGTGTTGTCTGTTGGGCTGATGGTGATGTGGGTGTCAGCCTGCTGAGAACCAGGCTAAAAATCTTCTTGTGAAAGGTAAAGTATGTGCTGTATAATACTCATTGTGTTGTTGAGAGCTTGTCTTTGTTGCTAAAAATGGTATGAATAATCCAAGGTCTGTGAGTATCCTCCAGGAAATCTGCAGTTTTACTCAAGTCAAGGAGCTTCATCTTCATAGGATTAATAACATTCTATGTTGCTCTGAAATATAAAATGTAGCTCCTATTGCTATGATTGCTGGGATTCTGCCCCCCACCCCCCCTTCTACCACCTAGGCTTTCTTAAAGGTTTAAAAAACTCCTAGTGGATAAAGTGGTTCCTTTTTTGGGAAGCGGAGAGAGAGGACAAAACATCCATTTATAGTTAGAAAAATTGTTCAGGTCTTCTGAAAAGACAGAGCGCACTGTCCAAGAAATCTGAGTAAGTCTGTGTCCCATTGGGAAGTGATGACTATAGGACTTCCCAGTAAATGATTCCTGAACAACTTGTGAAACGGGTTCTCAATGCCCTCTCTGCTAGATACATCAGATAAATCCTTTTTCAGGAGGGAGAAGCTAAAGGGAGACCTGTCAAGATTGATTCTTTTCACTGGTCCTGGAGAAACTGAAGTCAGAGGTCAGAATAAAGCATGGCTATCTCCTCTTTTCCTGTTTTTGTTTTGCTGTGGTTCAGCATCTCATGGGACTAGCATGTGATGTGATTGCAGAAAGCAGGAAGCCAAGAAGCACCTAGCACAGGAATCCAGCCCAGTTCTTCCAAGGATGAAACAGTGATAAGACAAAGGAGCAATTTCCAGGAAGGTGTTTATAGACCTCATTTTGTAAAGGGTGGAGGGGCACATGGGACTCTTGCCTCGACTGGAAAGGAGCAATGTTGAGAGTCTTTTCTTCAAAGCTTGAACCTTTGGGAGTGCTAAGGAGATAGAAGTGAAGCCCAGTGTGGCTGTGTCCTGGCCTAATCAGGCATGCTGGAGCCACAAGTCTGCACTTTGGCCACAAGCAGGGCAAAATAAACATGCTGCAGAGACAAAACAGGCTTCTGCCCTCTAGGAGCGATCTCTGTGAGCATCTGTGTTCAGTGCAGTTGCCTTTTCTGTGCAGCTGCAGGCTTGTTTCTCTTGTGCAGAGAAGGGGAAGGCATGCAATTTAATGAGGATCAGAGCTTGAAGCCTCTAAGCCAGCTGATAGTTGTGCTCGCTGGTAGTCAGTGAGTCTCAGGGGTCAGTGGGCGGTAGGAGAGCAAACCTGACCCACCGTGACCAAAGGCTGGGGATAGGCCATGTCTGAACAAAGTTGAGCTCTGGCAAGTTTAGTCCTGTGTCAGAGGCTGCTGGTGCTGTGTGGGTGTTAGGAAGGTTTAACCTTCCTAATGGCCTCTTAAGTTTCCTCCTAAGGTCTTTCAGTCCTTGACTTGCTATCTGGGACAGCACAACTTGTGTCTGTCTTTAGTCTATTTAACCAACCCCTGAATGTCCTCATTCCTGACAGTGCCCTGAACTGGTGGGCCACATCCGTAATCTCTTGGTGACTCTTCCCACCAGCTCCCTGTAATGTCCCAGCACCAAGAATGAACTTGGCACAGATGTCTGCTGCTGATCCTGACCTAGGCTATTCCAGGTCCCAGTGGAGGGCACTGTTTGACACAGGGGGTTTGGTGAGCCATGGTTGAAAGTTAACATGTTTGTAAGCTAAATAGGGTGTCTGAGTCTAGCAGATAGCTCTGTTTGAAACATAAGCATTCTTTCTGTCTCAGAAATCCACCAGCTGGATGGAGGAAGGAGGGAGTTTGTGGAGAGTTTTCTGGGGCTGGATGGTACAAGCTGATTTTTATCCCAACTACCAGATATGGCACCTGAAATGTATTTGTTCTGTGATCTTGATCCTGGCCAGTGAGTGGGTCTTCCAAAATGAGTCCATTTCCATTCCAGAAACATGGAGATATGACGGAGAAAGAATGCAGAAAGCACAAGGAGTTTTTGCTAGAAGGCAGCCCAGGCAACATGTCTGAGCTCATGCCCAGGTTACAGGGCTCCTGGGTTGTTCTCTGTATGCTGACATGCTTGGATGTGGTTTGTGGGCAGCATAGTCCTTGCCTTTCTTAGTCCTTGCTTTCCATACCTGTATAGTAATAGACCCTTTTCAGGGACTATGAAGACATTGAGGATTGCAGAATCCTTCTGCAGGGCAGCAGTTGGCTAGTGGTGCTGTCTTGCTGCTGTTTAGTCACCAGTGAGGCATAAACAGTATCCTCTCCAGTCCATTATCCTGGGACAACAGGTCATGGTGGTGCTAATTGATCCCCATTGATGTAATGTTTCCTATAAGGAAACAGTAGATGTAATGGGCTTAATTGCATTTCTCATAATATCATCATTTTCATGTTTTGCATACTCCTGCCTCCTCTTAGTGTGATGAGGGCAGTGGCTCTATAAAGGCTGTATTGGAGTAGCATGAATAACTACTGTGGGTGGGAATATTTTTTTATGCTGCTAGTCTATATTGGTTCAGTTGACACTGTTCTGGTACTGCTGGTGCCTTCCTGTCTCCAGGCAAATGGTATAGCCTGAAAAAGAGATTGGAAATCTCTGTTTCAAGCAAGGATTAGAATGGCTGCATGGCCACCTGGCATGTCTCTTTCTTGGGTGCTTTCTCAGTTGTTCCATCTATTGGAGACTCTTGTGTGTGCTTTGTCACTGTCCATAACAGCAAACATAGGCTTAAATCAGGAAATAGCAAAAATGATGGTGTTGCTAAACAAAAAATTGCTTTTGCCCCAAGCAGGGGTGAGTGTGCAGAGGCTTGAGAGCAAGCAAGAGCTGAGCTTGAGCATGGCTCTTTTTCTGATGTCTGAGGGGGTTGCAAGTGCTGGGAAGAGCCAGAGGAGCAGGTAAGTACACAACACTTGGGAACCAAACAGCGATTGAAATACAGCCACAAACAGTGAAACACAAAGAGGGGGAAAAAGTGGCTTTTGAGGCTCCTCTTGTGTTTAGAGTACTCAAAAATGTGCTGAGTGCACTTTGGCTCCAACTTTAGGAAGAGTGTGCTCCTAAGCACCAAAGCAGCTATTTCTTCTCTCTCCCATTTGAGGGTGGCACTGAAGGTCTGTGCCACTGTAAGTCCCGCTTATCAGTGTGGCAAAGCTTGTGCTGCTACAGCTCCTTGTTTCTGTCCTGGAGAAATAGCTGTGGAGTTAAAAGCTCTACAGTCCTCACTAAAGTGTGTGCTGCCACAGTAGGAGCTCCTCAGCTGGATGTTTGCGGCTCTTGGCACAGTAGAGGCCAGAGCTGCAGGGGTTTGTTCTTGCAGCCCTTCAGAGCCAAGCATTTTATCCAGGGGCAGTTGCCAAGCCCCATCACACAGCCTTGATGTTTAGGGTATGTGCTGTTAGCACTTCCTTCACTCTCAACCTTGATCTTTTTCTAGGTTTTCTTGGTGGCCATAGGGTGAGCCGAGGGGGCTCATTAGGAAACAGTGTCATAAAGTGGCTGAGACAGATTCATATCTCACTCATTAGGAGTGGGCAGGTTTCTGTCTTGCACTTGTCTGGCTGGAAAATAAATGGGTTCAACTCATTAACCTAGCAGTGAATTGGTGGGTTTTGATGGTCTTGTTTTCTGCCATTTTGAATGAGCCAAATTGGATTACCAGGTGATCGGGCCAGCACCAGAGCAGGTGCAAGATGAGGAGTGGGGGGGGTGTGTGTGGACAGGAACATACATGAATGGGGGAGGACAGGGGAAGCAAAACCTCCACTTTGGTGGAGGCAGGTATTAATTCTGCTCAATTCTGTTGTAAAACCTTGTCTTGAGTATCCTGACAGTTGTGAGTGCACTGGGGGGACCTCTCTTATGGCCTAACTGCAATGGGTATCTGGGTTTTACCTCTTAATTGTTAGGTCGTAAAGAAGGTTTTCACCTTGGCTGTGAAATTGCATTAGGCTCAGTTGAGCCTTTACTGGGCATCAGGGGGCTGAGCTGTGGGGTGGTGGCAGTATTGTGGTTCCATGTCATACCTCTGTGTGTGTCCTCTCTCCTGCTCAGCTTGGCATTGCTGTGGGCTTTCTGGTCCCTCCAGTTCTGGTTCCCAATGTGGAGGATGTGGAGAAGCTGGCCTACCACATCAGTATCATGTTCTTCATGACTGCAGGCGTGGCAACAGCCCTATTCATCCTGGTCATCATAGGTAAGGGAGTGGGAGCGTGCACATGAAACCAGGTGGGACTGAGAAGATAAGCCAGTGTGTGTGAGGGGTCTGCATGCTAGCAAATGGGTTGGGGAGGTCATCTGGGGATGTGTCCTAGTACACAGCTGACAGGGTCATGCAATACCCTATCTTGCTGCTTCAAGCCCTTGATAATAGCACCTGTAAAAGGGAGTACAAGACATTGTGAGTGAGCCTGCCAAGTTGTTCATTTCGTCCTTTGTCTGCATGATAAAACCTTGGCATGAGTAAGTCCTTTAAAAACCAGCATAAATCTTTCACAGTCATCTTGCCTGCAAACAGGATGCTGGGCCTTGGGTTATGTCTTGGACCCAACTACCTCTTAAGGGTAGGGAGCAAGAGGCAGGTTATATGACATGACAGGAACAAGCCGTTCCCAGGAGAAAAAGGTAACCAGTTATGAGCGGAGAGAAGGATGCATGAAGGGCAGTAGCAGGACACCAGAGGTGCAATTCCTCCACTTAACATGTAGAGTGGGAGCCAGATCTTTAGTGTGAAAGATTGGCATGTTCACTGGAGAGCAGAGCTTGTCTGCTGAACTCCATGTACTTTTTTTTTTTTTCACTAGGTTCCTCTTGACAGCTTGTTCATGTTCCCTGGTGGCTGAATCAGTTGTAGACTATAAAGAATCTGGGGCAGGGAACAGATAAGGTACAAAAATGACTGTCTAGCACCTGGTACAGCAGTATCACCGGCAACCGGGATTCCTGGATGCTACTTTAATGCTAGTTGGGGACAGCACATGGCTTGGCCAGCCTAAGAAGTGCCAGGCCTGAAATAAAACCTGGCATACGTCATTGCTCCCTGGGCACAGCAGGGCACCAGGCCACCTTTACCAGGTGGCTTTTCCCATTCCACTTTCGCATTTGTAACTCCACGCAGTGCTTTTTGCAGCTGGCTGGCTATCCTGCTGGAGACAAAGGCATTATTACTTCTCAGAACTCTTTTTGTTGCTGCCAGACACTGCCTACACAAAAAGTTAATTGAAGACACGGTGTTTCCCCAGTGGCAGGAGTTATTATTGGAGAGGCTCTGTTCTCTCCTGTTCCTGCATAAGTTCATGCACGAAGATCACAGCTTAAGGACAATGGTGTGTTTTGTACACTTGGTTTTACTAGCCCCTCTGCTGTCCCTCAAATGGCTCTTACCCACAGTTTGTGCTCAGGCTCCCTGATTGCACTGCTACAAACAGGTGTACTTTGTGTCTGGTTTCAGTCTTCAAGGAGAAGCCTCCGCACCCTCCGAGCCGAGCTCAGGCCTTGATCCAGTCAAGACCGACAGAGGAGTATTCCTACATGCAGTCAATCTTCCGTCTACTCCGCAATGCCAACTTTTTGCTGCTTATGGTCACTTATGGTAAGGTCTGGCCTTTCTTCTCTGCAACTATCACTGCTAGACATGCTTAACTTCTCCCTCCCTCTCCCTGCTCTACTGAGGCAGTAAGTGGCCCGAGTTGTTTTAGGGGAGCATAAGGATAGCTGTGCTGCCACGGACCAGGAGTCTTTCTAGCCCAGTAATCTCCAGCAGTGGTTACAAGCAAATGCCTGGGGAAGAACAAAACCAAGGCAAGCACACAGAGGACAATGTGCCTCCACTACTGTTCTCCCAGTCTTTGTTTTCTGTTCAGAAGATTTCCTTATCCTGTTGTCTTTTTTTTCTAGTCAGTTAGTTACTTGCACTTAGAACTAATCTAAGTGCTTACCTAAGAAATATATGGAGCTGTGTTTGAGTGCAAGTCACAGCACTGAGTGAAAGTTATTTCCCAAGACAAGGGCATGGCTGCCAGGCATCCCGATGGAGGTCATGTGGAGCATGCAGCTGTGCAGACTGAATCAGCTTCCTTGGCAGTCCCTATGAAGCAAGTGGAAGGAAGGATTGGAGAACATCTTTTTTGGCCGTCTGTCCTTGCACACGGGGTTTGCTGCTTGCTTCTCTTCAGCAGTCTTGGCCTGTTTCTCAGAGGGCAGTGTGATGTGTTGAATCTGTTCCTGATGCTGAATTATCATATGGAAAGGTATTTTTCTCTTTAGCAGTAAGGCCGTTGCAGTCTGTGTCTAGCTGCTTAATAGGATATACTGTAGACAACTAGTCTGCAGGGTGTTCTGTCCTCACTTCCTACCAGCTTGCTGAGGAAGCTCTTCAGGAGGAAAGCTAAGTAACGTTGCAAGTTCTGCCATTCTGCCAGCAGTTGTGCCTAAAGGACCTGGTGGACGAGTAGCTAGGTTGGAGAGAGTGAAGTGGTGGCTTTGTACCTGCCGAGGGTGCTAATGATCTTTGGAGTTGTTGAAATCTCTTCTCCCTTCTCAGTGTAGCAGTCTTCTAGAAATGCCCCTCTCAGATCGCCCTTAAGCTGTGCTGGTTTGCATTGCAGCTACTGGTTGGTTCCCTGCCCCCCCCCCTCCAGTATACAATGTCCTGTCAGAAAGTGGAAATAGACAGTCTGCCTCACAGTTTTTTCTAAAAGTTGGATTGTGTCATCTGCTCAGTTCACACTTACCCTTCAGTGAAAAGACAGGGGAAGGCATTTGTTCTAATATGTGTAAACAAGTCCTAGAGGAGAGCTCTCAGTATGAAGAGCATGTTTAGAATCTGACCTCCCTGGGATAATATCCTTCTGGTAGGTACAAAAAACATGGAAAGGCTGTTTAGTGGCTCATAGTTCTGTTTCTCTTCCTGCTGGTCTGTGCATTTATTCTGTTCCTCTCTGTGTCAGCCTCATGACAATCTCCAGCTTGACTTGAGATGGTGACTGTTACTCAGAGAGAGAACTATGCAGTGAAACTTCTTTTTTTTTAAATAGTTTCTTTAAAACGAGGACAGTTTTTTCCTACTCAAGTCAAAAGTTATGTTGGCCAAGATTTAAGACATCTGCAGCCACGTGAGTGCAACTGAGTCATCCTCCCTAGCCTAACACAAAGATACCTGCAGCCTCTCTTAGCTTTTGTGTTAGCACAGTGTGTGTCAGGAGAGAGAGGGGGAAACCTGCTGCTTGTCCATCTCCCCTGGCTGTAGAAAGAATGGGAACCCTTACATGATGCCAGGTCAGAACAGATCTGCAGATCTCTAAGGTCTTGATATTACCAGCAGCTGCCAACTCCTTTCCTGTGGTAAGACTTGCAGTGCTGGAAACATTGGTGGTACTGCAGCTATGTTAGTGCTAGTGAACTGTTTTTCAGGAAAGCCTTCAGACAGCCTTTTCCCAAAGGCTGCTGATGTTGCTTCTGTAAAGCTGAGACATAACATGGAGTGGGCATTAAGAAACTCTGAGTTTATTGCGTTGGGCTCTGCACTGGAGAGCAACTGCATGTTGCTACTGGGAGGCAGTAGGCAGGAAAAGGGTGGGAAAACCTGGGGAAGGCTGGTAAAGTGGGAGCGATGAGACAGCCCCAAAGAATCAGCATTTGGAAAGCCTATGCGCAGTGAGGAGGAGGCAGGGCAGTGATGTCTGCATAAGAAACTATTGTACTGGAGGATGAGGCAGAGGGAGGCCAATAGTCTGGCATGTAGGCAATAGGCTGCTTAGTTACAGAAGACTTGGGTTCTAGTCTGAGGCTTAGTAAGGGCCTCTTTTGGAACCATAGGCAATAAGCTTCTCCTTTCTGGCCTCTGTAAAATAGGAGACACCGTGAGGTCTCCAAACTGTTCTTCTACAGCACATTACAAGCAAACCATGGTAACTAGCTAATGAATCAGGTGGGGCTGGGAGCTTCAGGTCTCCTGCTTCTAGCTACTCGTTCTGGTTTGCTTCATCTGCTTGGGCAAATGTGCTATGCCCCATTGTAAACAACCCTTGTCTGTTTTATGGGCATTTGCACTGAGCAACTGTGACATGTGAAATGCCTACAATTTTTGCCAGCCCTCACAAATGCAAATTCGGCATATTGTCTTGATTCTTAGAATATTTTGCCTGACTCTGGTGCCAAGTGTTGCTGCCAACTCTGCATCGCTTTCTGCCCAGCTTGGGAGCAAGGGCCCTTCTCTCTCTTGGAAATCACATGCATCACAGAGCTAGAGCAGTGTCGAGCTGTCCCCACAAGGCTGCTCTCTTGGCTGGGTGCGAAGTAGAGGTACACAAATGACGGGTCTATGTTATGCCCAGCTTTGAAGTGAAGCAGTAGCGGAGAGAGGGATGGTGCTGATCTGCCACACTCCCATGTCCTGGCACTGCAGTTTGTGGTGTCTCCTAGTGAGCAGGGTGCTCCAGAGGTGGAGATTGGATGAAGCCGAATTAGGGTCTGGTGGGCTGTTTTTCCATGGCCAGGCCTTGCAAAGAGACAGCTTTCGAGGCTGGAGGGTGCCTCCTTGCTGTGGGATCCCCAGTTGTTCTCCCTGCTCTCTGGCTGCTGGCCCTGCTGGAGTTCAGCCTTTCTGAGTAACTCTTGGAAAGGATTGGGTGGATTCCTCGTGCCTAAAGAGCATGTCACTCAGCTTACTAGCCTCTCCTGTAACCTCCTGACACATGCTTTTGGAGCAGGGTTGTCACAGGCAATTGGCTTATTTGGGATCACTTGCGTAAGATTCTTCATCTGTTCTCTGTACTGTGAAGCTGTGGAGGGAGCTCTGCTTAATGTTGTCAGAGATAGCGTGTGAAGGAAGTGTGATGTCCCCTCCAGCTGCCAATCTTGTGGCTCCTCAGAGTGCTTCATGAGCTGTGTAGGGCAACAAGTATCCAGTGTCCCAGTGGAGGAGTGGGCTAGGCGCAGGATCGCAGAGTACTTTGGGGACAGGGGAGCTGGAGGACTTCAGGGTTAGGGGAGCTCAGGGTTTTGTTCCCTTTGTCAAACCTCTGCCTGCCAAACTGCACTTCTGTATCATGTATTGTGACGTTTCTGCTTTTAGCTGGGGCTGAAAGAAGAAAAGTAGGAAGTGGGAACTTGACATGTATCTGTTCTGTCAGGATTTCAGGCATCTGTGCCAGAATTTTTAAACCCATGCCTCCTTATGGAGCCTATAGATGTGTGAGCTGCAGTGGTGAAATCTGTGTCCCCATCCCTCCCCCATCAGGATCACTGAAGCCTTGAAGAGAAACTAACTGCAAATGTAAATGACTTTCTGAGAAAAAAGTTGCACTGACTGTTACAGACCTCATCCACCTGGGGAGGGTTTCTCAGTATCACCCAAGGTGAGTGTAGCCGTTGTGGTACTGCTGGTCCAGCGCCCGTGGGGATGTTCTTGTCTACTCTAAGCAAAACTCTTGGGTTTTGTGCCCTTTGGGAAGGTGTTTAACTCAACCAGAGTTGCATGTAAGGTGGAGCAGAGTGTCTGAATGGGGCTTGACCAGTATCACCCCAACAGTTTCCATTCTCACCTTGGGTGATGCTGAGAAACCTTTACCAGGTGGCTGATGCCTGTAACAGTTAATCTAACTTCCCTTTCAGAAAGACAATTACTTTCACAGTTGAGGTTGTTTTTTTTTTTAGGCTTCAGTGATATCTTTTAAAATGCAAGATTTTTCCCATGCAGACACACCAGGTGCCTGGGGGAAGTGCTGTGCTGTCTGTGCTTCACCATTGGCTGTGATGCTTGCCTTCTGGTGTTTCTTGGCTTGGAGATGGTGTTTTTTACTGGCTCTCAGCAGGGAGAGTGCTATCAGGCTCTTCTCTGGGAGGAAACCACACAGGTCAATGGCACTGGTGTTAATTGAATCCCAGGTCATTGTTAAAGGTGTAATGCTGAGGCAAGTGCCTTTCTAGTGTTTTTATCTAGCTGTCGGGAGGGGAAAGCTCCAATGCTAAAGATGGATCTGGCTGTGAGGGAGAGTTGAGACCCTCTGAAGGACTTGCAAGACCTTTCAGTACCAGAAATGTGCACAGCCCTTCCTTTAGCTGCTAAAGTAAGAACCATCCTGAAACTGCAGGGTGCTTCCTCCTGCATGCTGAGATCTGGCTGTCCTTGGTCTGCTTTTTTTCTCAGTAACCTGTGTCTAGCCAGTCCAGCTGGCTCTCCTGAGACTTGCCAGCCTTGCTATGGATCGCTGCTCCCAAAGATCTCTCTCTCTGCATTTCTACCTTTTCACTACCCAGCAGAAGAGTAGCAGGCTCTGAATTTGCTGCATTTTTATCCTCCTTTCAGGTCTGAATACAGGTTGCTTCTACGCCCTGT
>NW_010558243.1:0-7256 GCF_000687285.1 Phaethon lepturus | reverse complement strand
TGACCCGAATGGTCATCCATCACTACCCAGTAAGTGCATCCAACCCTCATGGCCTTCTGATACTTGCAGTTGTCTGGCGCTGGCTGCCAAAGGAGAGTCTGTGAGAAAAGCAACGGCTGGCTCTGGCACAAATTGGCTGGCTGGCAGGAGAGCATTGGTTCCTTTAGTTCTTTACACCACGCCGTGCAAAAGCTGGCGAGCTCTAGCAAAGGCAGCTGCTTTACACTCTAAATGACAGCATTTTCTTCTGTGAAATTCCACCAGTGGTTGCCTCCACTCTGTTCCTGACAGTGATTTCTACCAGGACATCTGTACCAGGACGCTACCCACACCGTGCTCTGGTGGCAGAAGGGTGGGGTGCCTCAGTAGCTGAGCTACTGTAGAGCTTGCTGCTGGGGCTGTGTGCCAGAAGCTCCTTCCCGTGCTGCCATATAGTAGGGCCCAATATTTCCTGGTCGATCTGGCCCAAATCCTAATACTGGACAGCAAGCTTCATAGGGTTTATGCTGACTTCTGTGAGAGTGTTTGTTCATGCTGACCAACGCTCACTTTTTTCTCTGGGCTGGCTCAGAGAGAAGTGCCAAACCACTTTTCTTCACGGGCCAGAATAGGGCACTGCATTGGCTCATACTGGGCCCAAAAGTGTTCTTGCAAAAGCTAGTTCTCTCTGGGTTCTGCACACTTTGCTTCTTGTTGCCTATGACTTGGCTCCTACATTTGTGTGAGTGTGTGTGTGTGTGTCTCACCACAGGGGGAGGAGGTGAATGCTGGCAGGATTGGACTCACCATTATACTGTCGGGGATGGTTGGGGCTCTGATCTCCGGCATCTGGTTGGACAGAACCAAAACCTACAAGTAAGTCCCTTGCTTGCCACTGTGCTCTTCCCCCATACTGTGCAAGGAGCAACCCTGTGCAGTTGCAACATGGCAGTCCAGGGACTGAATCATTGGGAGGGTTTGTAGGAAAAAAATATGGTTCTTCAAAATCCAGTTAGTCTAAAGTGAAGTTTGGAGCTGTGTGTTAGTCTGCACTGGGCCCATACAAGGTCTGGTTTTAGAGGTCCCTAGGGAGGCATACGGGGAGGATGAGATGGCCCAGCAGCTGCTTTGTCAGGTATGAGGGAGTTCTTGGCACAAGCAGAATCAAGACTGTACCAGACCATTTCTCAGCCCTTACAAACCAGCTTCTGTGAATCTTTGTCTGGCTTAATGAAAGGTGCATTGAATCCAGTGCCCAGAGGCATTGTATGAGGGCATGTTTCTATATTTAGGGCAGGCATAAGGGGTATTGGAGTTGCGGGTGGATGATTCTGGGTTTGCTGCCTGGTAGGTTGAGAAGGAAGATCTGACCAGCATACCCTGACATCCGCAAAGGCATAGCTAAGAGTCTTTGGGTATCCTGCAGCTCCCGGTCCTCAGGAACACAGATCTCACTGATAGACCTCTGTAGGGTGTCCTGGGGGATGAAGAGTGCCTCTCCTGTCTTCTGTTGGGGTTCGTGTAATCAGCTTTTCAGTTTCCCTGCTGGCTTTGAGAACTGTGCTATAACCTGTTGTCTGAGCAGGTTGGGTGAGAGGGGAGTTTACTGGTGGTGTGCTGGTGATGAGCTGAAGGCAGCTTCAGAGTTCTTTTCCCTGCAGCAGCTTTTCACCTGCGGGAATACCACTGCCATTATCCTACCTGGTATCTTGGGCCAGAAAGGCATGTTCTCATTGTGGGCAGCTTAGATGAATCTGGCTAGCTGTGGGCTTGCAGCTTCTGAAGTGGCCTCTGGCCTTAGCTGTCAAGTACAGGGATCAAAAATGGAGAGGAAATGGGCTCCTCTAACAAGAAAGAATGGTAGCTGAGGTCTCCTGGGGATGCTGGGAAAGAGGAGCAGATGACTAATACAGAGACTGGCAGGTCCCTTGTTGCTGTTTCCAAATCATTATGTGCCACTGAGTAGTTCTCATTTGGTGGTCCTGGGAAATGGAAACACAGCTGTTATGAACTGCACTAGCTAACTGTGCAGTGTACCTTGTGTCTCTTTCCAGCCTGGGGCTACCGGTAAGGTAGCCTCAACTGCCCCTGCTAGGCTGGATGGTCTTCCTGATACTCCCAAAGTGGAGCTAGGTTGCAGCATGAAGGATAAAGAGCTTTGTGGCTCACGAGGCAGAGCTGGGACTTGAAATTTGGCAGAATGGGAGAGGGGGAAAAAAAAAAAAATCTGGATTTGTTCCACGGTCCCTGCTTCCTTGGAGGGACCACGTAAGTGGGCAGAACTGTCTGAGAGTGCAGAAAAATAGGACTATGCCACCCATGGAATTTATCCTACAGACCCCAGGGACTGTCTGGGGATAGATTTAGCCTTAGGTGAGCCTGCTAGGAATTTGTTCTTCATTGCAGCCCACAAAGTGGATTTCTGTGGAACTAGCAAAATTTTTCTGAGTGCTACAGAGTCTTTATTTAGCCCCATTTAAAAGTCTATTTAAAAAAAACTGTCAAGATGCCAGATGTTCTAGGTAGGTACCCTCCCCTTTCCCTCCGCTGCTCAGATAGTGTCAGGAACAAACTGGTAAGCTCATGAAAATCAGGAAGGAAAGATGTCAAGTCCTTTTTTTAGTCAGCTTGCAGATAGAGGGAAGCAAATGAATGGGATCCAGCTGTGATTGAGGCGAGCTGGGGGAGGTGAACAACAGAAGGAATTGCAGAGCTGTACATGCATGTTTGATCTTTACTGTCCCATCAGCAGTTCCTTGAAAGGGTGAGGCTGTGCTAAGTCAGGCTTTCCCCATCTGTCATGCTCAGGCACCAAATGGCCTTGCATTCTTGCTTTTGTTTGGCAGGCAAGTCCCTGCAGCAGCCCCTGTGATGTTCTTATTTTTGGAATTAGCAGGCGCAGATTTGGCCCATACAAATACACGAGTTACGTTGTGATGAGCAAGCGGTCCCAGAATTGCGGCTGCCTCTAACGGGATGGCTTGTTGAGAACAGCCCACCTCTTTGAAAGAACACGTTTTTGACATCAAGTTAAACGGAGCTCCATGTACATCTTTCAGGTTCCTGGCTCAGAGGAGAGATGGGATTGTGACACCTGGAGAGTGCTGGGTGTATTGGTATTTGTAGGGGAGTCTGGCTCAGAATCAGGGATTTGGGGACTGGATTAATCAGCACTTCTCTTTGGCCATGCTTTGCTTTTAAGGGCAGTGTTTGCATGGCCTTGGATTCAGCTGGTTCCAGACAGTGCTCTGCTGTCATCGCTGCATCTCTGTAAGGCAAGATGTCAGAAATGTCCATCTCTCTTCATTGACTAGGCAGAGGACCCCAAGTGGTGATTTAATCTTAGGTCTGTACAGGCCCAAAGTGCGTTAAAATCTGGGGGAGGGAGGAAAGATTTGGATATTGGAGAATGGGGCACTTGGGTCTCTTCCACTGAAAGATGAATGTTCTCTCAGCCTAGCCTGGCCTGCAAGTTGGGTGTTCTTCTTGTAGCCCTTTTCCAAGTTAGTCCTTGTGTAGTGGATATGCCTTCACCCTGTCCTGCCATATATTATATAAATGATTTACCAAGGCTGTCCTTTTTTGTGACCTTCATACAGGAAGAAAGTGTCATTAAAATTGAGTGCCAAAGGATGGGGGTGGGGTGGGGTGAAAACCAAACCAGCCCTCTCCAATTCTTCCCTTCTTCAGCATCTGACACTTCAGTGTCTTCAGCAGTGAGATCCTTCTGGGAGTACAGGGACAAAGCCTTTGGTCTTGCACAGCCTGGAATGTGCTGTCCTCATGGCAAAGCATGTGGAGACCATCTGTCATCCCCAGTCCGTACAACAGAAAGCTCTGGAGCTGCACACAACATCCCAGTGAGCAGCTAAAGCTGTGGCATGTGGCTGTGGCCTTCCCCCCCATCCCTTGCTCATTTTTTGTTTCAGATGTTGCTTGACTAGTGTTTTTGCAGCTCCAATCCCCTGTGAGTCTGGTCCTTGTCCAAGTGACCTTGTGAGACACGGCTAGGCTAGGCCATGCCTGTTCCTTACTCCAGGGCTTTCTCTGGAGTTGGCTGAACAGCAGGAGTTGTGCTCTCCATTTCAGTCCTGTTCCCTGCTGGTGCTGGCTCTGGCTGGCTTTTTTCCCCAAGGTCTCTCTTTTCTCATAGTCCCTTGTGTGAGCTCTTTAATCTGCCTCTTCAGAAGCGTAGGGGATGTGGCTGGGAGGGCAGATGAATGTCAGGGCAGCTTAGGTTCACCTAAGTGACAAGCGTGTCAGCTCCTTCACAGCTCTCACTCTGGCCTGCCACAGAGACTTGGCAGCTGGTGCCTTCGTAGCACTGCTTCCACATCAGTGCACTGGGCTTCCTTCCCACACCCCAGAGCACAGAGGTAGGCTAACCCCAGTTGTTCTAAGGTGATGTAGTGGGATGTGTAACTTCCAGTCTGTAACTTCCAGCTTGCCCTTGCTGCACTACTCAGCCTGTTAAAGAGATTGGTGGTACCTGTTCCAGACTGGTAATTATCAGTCTCTGTAGGGCCATCATGGGAACAGGTTGCTAAAACCACCAGAATGCTGTGCGAATGTCCTCTGTGAATCTGCTTCTCCTGCTTATTTTTTTTTCTCTCCCATAAGATATTTATGGCTATTATAAGAGTCTTATCAAGTAAAACTGGGCATTCTTCTATGCCCTGGTGCCACAGATCATTCTTCTTGTCCTCTAGTGAACATAGTGACAAAGGCCACTTCCTGAGAAATGCCACGCACCAGTTTCTTTCCCCAGGGTTTTCTTTGTTTCCCTATGCACCAGCATCTACCTATGTCTCTGTTAAAGCCTTTTCAAAATTTTGGGTTTTGCTTGGACTGCTGGGCACCAAATCTCCTTTTTTGTCATCAGTGGTATGCTCAGGGGAGCAGGGTCTTGCTAAAGGCTGGTTTAGCAGAAGTCTGCTTGTGTGCTTGAGGCTGTTTCCTGCAGCAGGAGTTACATTCAGGGCTGTCTGTTCAAGTCCCAGTTAGGGACTGTGGCGAGCATGCAGCCACTCAGTGCATGGCTTCAGGGCAGTTTACTGCTTGCTGTGACATTTCCACAGCACTCAAGTCTGCGGTCTTGTTCTTTCACAAGGATTTGTCAATTTGTTTTGTCCTGCTGGAGCTTAATGATTCAAGGAGGTAAGTGAAAGAGGAAATCTCGTTAGCTGGCTCTAGGAGACTATGTGGGGTAGATGAGGTACCCATGGCAAGTACCAAAACAGTTTTCTCCATTTTTGTCCCCCATTCAGTTCTGCAATTCCAATGGAGATCACCTTAAAGAGCTGACTGCTTGTATGAGCCTGCCTGCTTTCTCAGTGGGGTGGATGCATGTTCTGTGAACTTTTCTTGTGGCTTGACTAATGACATAGCATCAATGTGAAACAAAGTCCTGCCCACATCTGGTCACTAACTCATTAATCACCTTTGCCTGGAGATGACGGGCAAAGTGCAACTGTTGGCAACTGTCACGAAAGAGTGAATCAGATACAAACTACTTGGAATACTTGAACCATAAGCCTAGGAAACTGCATGAGATTTTGTGGGACTATCCTAAGAGCTCTGCACTGAGACCAATACTGGCTGTGGGGAGAATATCATGGGAGATATCTGAGGAGCCTGTATTGAGCAGAAAAAGGCTTTTACCTGCTTCTCTTTCTGGGGCTGCTCTCTAACTCCTCTGTCAGTCTTTCAGCTCTTCTGCAGCCTCTAGGCTGTGTGCCGGCCATGTAGCAGCTCTCTATAATGGCTTATAGCAGAAGTAAGCAGCCCCTTTACGCTGCCTTCACAGATGACTTTTTTTCCTGCCTGAAAGCATCGGAAAGAACATATTCTAGAAGTGATACAGCATTGGTGGTTAAGGGATTTACTTACCCCTTTGATACAAACCAAAATTACTTATCACAGCAAAATACTGTTTAGCCTTTCAGTACATTAAATGTATCTGGTGAACTTTTGTAAGCACGGATTGATAGTTGAAGTCTGAAATTAGCTTCTCAAGTCTGTATTTGGATAAGAATTGACGTATGAGCATGAGTCTCACTGATTTTAGTCATTGCAGCAGTGAGGGAGGACAGAACCTTAGCTGGAACATTCTGGTTTTATCTATAGTAATTCAGTGTACTGGAAACGTTTTATTACACAATATAATACTGGCTGCCTGTTTGGGGTTGGATTTTTGACAGTGGTAATTTGCATTAAAAAGGGGAAAAAAAAAAGTTGAAATAGTTTGAGGTTTAGTTTCTTTAGTAGAATGCTAGGAACTGATTCTTTAGTGAATTAAGACTAAAATTTGGCAGAAAATACACAAGTAGCTCCTGGTTATACATTCAACTTCTGAATGACAATGGCCAAAAAAAAAAAATTTTGTCAACTCTGGTAACTGTTCTGCTTTCAAGATCCTGGTGGAATTTCAGTCAGGTAAAGGATTTGCCCTTCCTTCTGTCCATCTGTCCTTGAATTGTTTCAGTTCTGGTAAAGCTGCAGTACTGATCCCACTGATGTTCTTCAGCGTTGACAGGCTGCAGGTCTGGCTATTCCCAGGATTTGCCCGGTGTCCTTCCTGGGCATGGGGTCTCTTTGTCCCATCTGCTCAGAGATGAGACATCATGGCTTAACCATTGTTGGCCACAGAGCTGGCACTAGCCCTGCTCAATGCTCCCATGGCTTAAGGGTGAGGCTGTGAGGGCAATCTGGCTTGCATGTCTCCTCTCCAAGTAGAAAGGAGCAGCAACGAAAAGTGTTTCGGACAGCACTGAAAAATAAAGGCCCATAATACTGTAGCAGTGTTGTCACCTCTTCCCTTTGCTTTCCTGCTTGCGAAAATCCCCTTATAAGTAAGTGTGTCCAACTGGCTATAGTACAGAGAGTGCCTGAGAGAGATTAATGATCTCTTTATTTGGCTCTTGTTCTCCCCCTCAAGAGGTATGTACCAGGGAGATCTGAGCTTCTTGGCTGCCTCATAGGTGCCTCCTTATAGATGTGATGCCCTGATCCCACATGGAGCAAAGCTGCTGGTCATGAGGTAGGGATGTGAAAACTCCTAGGTCCTGTTCTTGCTTCTCTTGCTGCCCTACTATTTGTGTAGGCCCTTCCGTGGTCTCTGTCAGTACAGTTCCTCTGTCTGGGGTAAGGGTGTTGGTCAGCTGTGCAACTTTAAAAAAAAAAAAATTTTTTTTAACCATGTACTGCAAACTATACCAAGATCCGTGGGCAAAAAGGAGGACTGGATTAAATTTGGGAGACAGTCCTGAAGGACAAAG
>NW_010558242.1:0-702 GCF_000687285.1 Phaethon lepturus | reverse complement strand
GGCTTCTTTAATTAGTAGCACCACTGCAGCTGCTGCTCACAAACACGCAGGCCATCCTTTGCTCATTTCATCTAACTGTTGGGAGGAATAGACTACTGGTCTTTTCTAGTCTCCCAGAGTCTGAGTCAGGACTCCCAATGCCACACATTTTCTGTCATGCACATATAACATAAAAGGTTTGTTCAAGTTTGGAAGACCCAGAGCAGGAGCTCTCATTAGTTCAGTCTTGACGGAATCAAATCCTTTCCTGCACTCTGGTGTCCATTCCAAAGTTTCTCTGGGCTCCTTGATAGCCACATATAATGCTTCGGCAATGAGGTTGAGATTTGGTATCCAGAGGCTGCACCATCCAGCCATTCCCAAGAACCTTCTCAGGTCCTTCTTACATCGAGGGGGAGCTATTCATCTCTGCTTCTAGTTTTTTTTTTTTCTACCTGAGGTATCTCAAATCCCAAGTAAGCTACAGTGGTCTGTATTATTTGGGTCTTTTTCTGAGATACCTGGTATCCAGCCAGTCTCAGGAAATTCAGCAAATCTATGGTTGCAATTTTACATTCCTGTTCAGTTCCTGCTCCTAAAAGTATGTCATCTACATACTGCAACAAGGTAGTGGAAGGATTCTTACCTTGTAATTCTTCTAATTCTTTGGCAAGTAAGTTACCAAACAGGGCTGGACTGTTTTTAAATCCTTGGGGCAGCATG
>NW_010558241.1:24611-55625 GCF_000687285.1 Phaethon lepturus | reverse complement strand
CAAGAGGTGCAGAAGCATCACAGACAGTGTCTAGGTGCAGGTTGGTAGCCAGCCCAGCAGCTTGTCTCTGGGCCTTTGCTGGCTGTCAAAGCCCAGCACCCACAGGGAAACTGTTTATAGCTTGAAGGGTGACTTGCCCTCCCCGAGTCATCTTCTCTCTTGATGTTCAAGAGACGGAATGGTTAAGTATAAACTGAATGCATTGCCTCTATCTATCTAAATCAAGGAGACAGGACTTTCTTCCCTTTTCCCGTTTTTTAATATCCGACAACCCAGCATTTCTCTGATCTTTCCCGCCTCATGGGCTCTTCAGATTCCCTCTCCAGATATGTCCTTCAAGATCTGTGGGTTTTTGGTGGAGATTAAAGCGCAGAGAAAAGCACATGACTGCTGGAGTGGTTGTACTGGTCCTAAGGGAGCAAGGATCTGATCTGGATGGGGAGCAGTATGGGGAGCAGCTCCTGTCACTCTGAAATGCCGTGCTCCGCACAGTGTAGCTTCATGGCACCCCACAGGACATGGACGTACCTGGGGCCAAACTGATGCTCCCCAGTTACCTGACCTACTTCCGTATGCTACATGAAGCACACTGGTTTACACCAATTTACAGCTGGTTACACTCCCCCATATTTGTGTAGTACCCGTAGTACCCATAGTACCCATAATGACAGTATCCTATAGAACCCTGCAGTTCCCCATCAGGCCCAAATGCCTCCTACAGTATTCTGGCTTGAAGCTGGTATTCTCAGTTTCAAAGCGCCAGGTCCGTGGAGATCTTGGAGCAGCCAGCTCGGCAGTGGAGTCTTGCCCTCAGCAGGCTTGGATGGGAGCAGAGAAGAGCAGCAAGGGAAAAGGGAACTGAGACATGGTTTGCGAAGAGGGTGAGGATTTTTGATCACTCCCAGGGTACAAGGAGCAGGGTGAAACAGCCCTGACATCTCTCTCTAGGCTCTGCTCTCCACCCCTGACCACAACTAGACCCTGAGGGAGGTGCAAGGTGCTCTGCAATGGGCTGGGAAGGGACACCTTGCTTCCAAGCTCAGTTCCTGCCTTGTTTTTTCCAGCCAGTAAAATGGCAATAATGTCACCTTACCCTACAGGAGGTTTTGGTGATTTTATTGCACTGCCGATAAGGTTGTGGTGCTGCTGTGGAAGGCACCCTGCACTCACACCCCTGTCCTGAAGAGGTCAGACGGAAGGCAGAGTGGCCCATGAATCCAGCAAGCAAATGGCAGGAAGGACACTTGTTTCCCCCCAGTCCCTGGGGAGATGGAGCAGATCCTGATGAGCTGCTGCAGAGTAACCAGCCCCAACCAGGTCACTGCTCCAGTGTCCTGAAGGACCTGAATCACAACCTGAAGGAAATACATCATGGCCTTCACCTTCCTTCTTCAGCACTTTGTGCTTTTTCTCAGTCTTTTCTGAGTCAAGGAAATCAGTAAGAGTCCCCATCCTTGCCAAGAGCCCTTGCAATGTGATTAAGCTTGATGTCTCTAAGGCCTGTCCTGGCAAAATTTCTAGTCCTGTTCCAGCAAATTCCCAGGGACCAGCCTATCTTTTCCATGTCCCTCACTGCTGGCCTCACTCTCCTGGTGACAAAGAAACAGATGAGGGTGTTGATTGCCATTCCTGGAGGGTGCAGGGACCCACAACTGCATCCACCAATGACCTCACTCCCATGGAGCCCATGGTATCGTTACAGAAAGCAATCAGAACATCTCCTATAGCAAGAGCACATGACAGTCCAACATACACTGGCAAACTGGTCCGGGAAAGCATCAGAGCCTTTGGAAAGTGAAATGCTCCCAGTGAAGTGAGGGCTGGCGTTGCCCCCCACTTTTACAAAGCAGGAACTTCTTTAAATACAAGGCCCATGGCAGGGTCTGGATGGGCCAGTCACTGTGCACATCAACCCTTCCTTCCCTGGCCTTGCAGCTGGGCTAGTCCTCTGCATACCTCCATGGGAAAGGTTGCGGGGGTTAGAGGAAATTTAAGGCAGCTCTGCAGCAAGAGGGGTTGGTATGACAGCCCAAGTGCCCCCCTGTGTCACTGGGCACAGCCTGGCTGAGAGCAAGGCAGGTTGTCCTGAAGCATGAGGACACCAACTTCAGCTCTCACAGGACATCCTGGAGCAAGCTTCTCTGTGCAACCATTTCCCAGCTGGAAATGCTCTGGTCCTTCAAGACTCTCCTGACAATGGGGTTACTCATGAGTGTGTCCCACCTGGTGCTGCCCCGTGGTGGAGCATGCCAGGCATCTGTGAGCCTGCTGGCACGTGGGCGGCGGGGCAGAGGCAGCACGCTCCTCTCCCTGCTGCCACCCGCGGGGAGCCGCGCTGGCTCCGGAAGGGAGGCATCAGTCTTATACTCCGCATCAGTAGTTACCCGGGCCTGACACAAATAGAAATTGATCAAAAGCGGCTTTAAAAGCTCCTGTGTTGCCGGAGTAGAAAGTTCCTCTTGTTGAAATTGGGTGGGAGAGCTGCGGTTTTTCCTCAGTTCCTTTGATTTGTTGCCTAATGCAGGGGATGGATAAATCTCTAAGCCCTGAGATTTAGGGCAGGATTCATATTTTACATCTTCAGAAGACGTAGTAAACAGCCCTATGCTCTCTAATCCTGGGAGCAGGTTTGTACCTGCTCGCTCTGTATAAACTGGACCGGCTACAACAATTTCACATTGCGGCTGAGTTCAAAACATCCCCTTGGGGATGAAATGTTTATTGCAGGAGATTTTTAAGATGGTTCCTGAAAGGGAGAAAGGGACTCCCACTTCAATACCCTGCTGGACGGTCACACAGATACAAAAAGCGGTGTGACTGCACGAGCAGTAAGACACCCTGGCCCATAGGAAAATACCCCGTGGAGGAACTTGCTGGTAACCTTTGTTACATAGACATTGCCCACTGGACAGGCAGAGGTGGGTGGCCTGCCCACAATGACAAGGAAGATTTTATTTACCAGGACTGGCGGTTCCCAGGCATGGCCTAATGTCTGCAGTGCTCCTGGACCCAGCTGCACGTGTCCCCATTGCCCCTGTGGGCAGGCCAGGCTCAGACTGAAGTCAGAACCACCCAAGGTTCTCACCCTTCCCAGGCGCAGGTGACGCCAGCCTTCCAGAAGCTTCCTGGGCCATGCAGAAGTTTGCAGCAAGGGCAGGCTGGTTGCAGAGAGGCAGCTGAGCTGGGTAGAGCACAGGAGCTTCTCACAGCACCTGCCAGAGTACAGATATCCAGACCTTTGGGTTGCTCCAACCCAGCCCCAAGATACTGCAGTGGAGCAGGTGGGGGCCAGTTTGGGGTCTGGGGGACAATACATCTGGGGAACACCATGTCAGGGCTTTTGGTGAGTTTTACGCAAAATGTGAACCTCTGCAGATTCTCCTGAGGTGTGCTTTGCACACAGCATGGAGGGCTGTGCACTGGAGGTCACCTGCTCTTGGTTTGCTGTAGCAGAAGCGAGGAAGCAGTGTGGGGTGATGGTGGTCCTTGGGGTGGGACATAGCTCCCCGCTCACCAAGGAGCCTGGTAGCCAGTGTGAGTTTAACAGTTGACACCAAGCCACCTTGTAACTTTGCATCCTTCTCTGGATGGCTACAAGTCCCCATGCATGGCCAGTGCTGAAAGGCTGGTGGAGGTGGTGCGGTGGTGGCTCTGCAAAAGGGACTGAGTTACTTACAGAATCTTCAGGCTGTAGAGGCCAGAGAAAGCTTCCCCTGGGATCCTGGAGATCTGGTTTCCAGAGAGGCGTCTGCAGGGAAAAGAGAGCCAGTAATGTGTCAACATCTTTGTAATGACAGTCCCTTGTCTGCAGAAGCTTAACAATTCATGCATCACACACAGAATCACAGAATCACTAAGGTTGGAAAGGACCTTCAAGATCATCAAGTCCAACCATTAACCCAATGCCACCATGTCCCCTAAACCATGTCCTGAAGCACTACATCCACATCTTGCCACAGTCCCCTTGGGAAGGAGGTTGT
Source organism: Phaethon lepturus (assembly GCF_000687285.1). NCBI lineage: Eukaryota > Metazoa > Chordata > Aves > Phaethontiformes > Phaethontidae > Phaethon > Phaethon lepturus. Next base: position 51,645 of record NW_010558241.1, on the reverse strand, counting down.
GACACCTGCAAGCTGAGCCATGGTCGTGAGCTTGGGCAACCTTTGCATATGATCCCCTCCTACAGCTTGGGGAACAGGCAAAGAAAATAATAGCTTATTACTCTTGCCAGACCTGAATCCAGTATTTTTAGCATCCAGTGACAGCTCATGGCTCAAGTCATTCCCTGGATACCCACAGGGGACCCTGCTCCATAGAAATAACTGCACAGGCAGCCTGTGAGAGGGACCTCTGCTCAAGGGCACTGACCAAACTACAGACCCTGCTCTATGCCAGATGCCTGACAGTGAAGGTGGAGCAGGGGGAGAGATATTTTCTGCTCATGCATGGGTCCTGGGAGAACTATTCCTAAATCATGGACCCTTATCTGTCCCTTTTTTCCTGCATGTGGCCTGTTTCTGCATCCTGCTGGTTCTCCTTTGTCCTGTCCATCAAAGCTCGATGCCATCTGATTTACTTCTACTGCCTCATTCCCAGCCCTGCTTTGACATGTGTGATCACAGCTAAGGCCCAGCTCCCTCAACACACAAGAATTTGGTATCACTGCTATGAGGGGAGATGGGGAAGGGGCTGGAGATGGACAGTACTATGCAGATGCCACAATAGTCAGCTCATCTGAGTATGGTTTCCAGAACCAGGACAGAAAAGTCAGAAGTGGTTCTTGGATGAGCTACAGCTGGAGAAAACCATAGGAGGGAAGACAAGAATAGGGACAATGCAGCCTGGTAAGGTTGATGAATGATGAAGATGAATGTGAAGGGATGGGAGAGGAAGACAAAGTGAAGAGCAGCACCACAAACAAAAGTGGGACCACTGGGGACAGATAGCAAAGAGCAGGAGACAACATTCAGAACTGGCTGAAAGAATTTATCCAAGGAAACCTGATCATCTGATCAGAGCACTGAAATTTTAGCAAGGCCCAGAGCAGACTGGGGCATTAACAGGTATTTGGATTTTTCACCGACATTGGAAACTGTATCATGGTTACCACCACTTTCACTGATGAGGACAGTGGTCCTGAGAGACCATGATGGGAACCTGTGGTGGAGCCAGGAGTAAAGTCCGGGACTCTTGAATCTAGGCTTGACCTAAGGAGAGTCTTCTCCTTCTCCTCCTGTTTCTCCCATGAGGACAAACATGGACCAAGTCCCAGTGCCCATCAGCCAGAAATCATGAAGATAGGTTCAGCAACCTGATTAAGATGCCAAATTACTACTGCATTTGTGCTTTACTTTCTGATCCCCAAGTGGTCAAAGAGAAGTCAAGGTCGGATTTCATAGTCACAGGGTAAGAAACTTGTTGTCTGCTTGACTTGGATTGGAGTATTGCATCTCCCAAAAGGACACAGTGAACATCATTTGTGACCAGGCTCATCTTCACTCTCTCAAAAACAGGACCAAGAGGTCGGGCACAGATGTTGGCAAGCTTCTTGTATTCATTTAGCACTTGGCTGTGAAGGAGACTGGTGTAAGGATGAGCAGTGTAATCCAGCCTGGAAGCAGAGTGCATTGCAGTGAGGGCTTTGTAAAGGTCATGGAGAGGATCTGAGCTGTTTTGGGGAACCACACTCACTGGTGGCAGAGCAGGCATCTGCGGGTGCCCAAACTCTCTCCCTCCCTGTCTCTCCCCTCGGGAATCTAGAGAAAATTGCTCCCATAATTAAGCCTCCGACAGCATAAACAGCACAGGGTCGTCCCTTTAATGTGTGTGAGCAGGTTGTAACCTGCCTTTCTGCAGTATGCAAGCTGCCTGGCAGGCTGGGCTATTTGTCACTTGGGGGCTGTGATTTGGGGTAATTGCTCCTTTTGATTGCTGATTTCCACATGGGAGGGATTGTTGTCCAGGAGACTGGAGTGCTTGCCTGGAGGGGAGGTGTTCCTGCACGGCATCCTCAGCTGGCTCCCAGCATCTGTCCTACCAGGCTTTGCTTGCTGTGCGGGGGGCTGTCTGTCCTCACCTCCCTGGAGCTCCTGTCTGCCCCCATGCCTTCACTGGCAGCAGTTTACATGTGTTCAGGCTTAAATGTGCCTCTCGTTTCCCGGCAGCTCTGCACCTTTATGTTCACTTTCCTGGGAGTGTTTGCCACGTCCCTAAATGGATCTGGAACATCCAGAATTAGCAGGAGAGGAGTGTGGAGCTTGGATGGAACACAAGCTGGGGCTCCTGGACTCAGAACAGGGTTGTTAGGGACATGTGCTGGGTGGTGGGACATGTGCTGGACCAGCTCATAGCATCTCAGCACCAAGGGCAAAACAGAACGTGAGGGGAAAAACAATTCTGCAGGAGATGCCCTGGGCACCATCTCTGCAGGAGTCTAGAGGCACAAAGCATCCCCCAGCCTCAGGAAAGGCAGCCATGCCCCCCCGTTGTTGCTGCTTCCATCCTTGACCCTGCCACACTGAGACTATGCCACACCCCTGGCTCACCTCTGTCATCTGGCTCTTCTCTCTCTAGCTTTACCTCTTCCCCGCTGCCAGGGCAGCCTAGGTCCTCTCCCCAAGGGGTAGAGCTCCATGCTGAGCCAAGGAGCAGACACAAAGGGAGACACCACTTCACTCAGTCCACCTCCCAAAGGAACTGCCAGTGCCATTGGGGTCCAAGATGGACTCTGCTTACTTGTATGCATGCAGAGGCTGGGAGGTGGAAGATGTCTGTGTTCCTGCTCTTTCCTGCTCTTTCCTAGAGGGGTACATGGCCCAGACGTGCAAACAGGGTCTGGAGGCATGGGCTTTGGAGGTTTGCTGTACCTCCCAGGACAGGAGCTGCATGATGCTGTGAGTGGTAGGCAGGTGTCCCAGGCAAGGGGGCACAGCTGTCCCGTCTCTCCAAGAGTAGGCTAGGAATGGGTAGGTCTTTTGGGGTGTCCTCTCCAGCAGGAGGAGTGGCCAGTTGGAAGAGGAGCCTGCTTCCATGTTGTTAGCTCCTGTGCCAGTTTGTGTAAGAGACCCAAGACACAAAAGATTCCCTGTGTATTGACCCTTCCCTCTGTCCATGGTCAGTTGGAAACGTCCCTAGTGCTTGGCTCCCTCTGTCCCTCTCATTCAAACTCTCCAGAAATCTCCCAGCCTGGCAGACAGGCACCTGTTAAACACATCTCCAGAAGCCAGATCCCACATGAAATTAACTGAAATGGTCCCTTCCTCTCTATTTAAAAATTAATAATAACATTTGAAGCGATGCTGCCAGTGTGACTTCCCCTGAGACGGCTCTTCATTTGCTCCTTCTGTGGAGAAGACTGAAGCAAATAACTCCACCAAGAAGGACTCAGAGGTGCCATTTCCTTGTGCCCTAAGCACACAGAGGGAAGAGGAGCTGCTCTTGCAGGGGTGAATGTCTGGTCAACAGCACATGAACTCTGCTCCAGGCCTGCTCAGGTCTCTTTTTAGGATAGGCAGACTTGCTTCAGCTGTATGCCCTGCCATCCTGGAGCTTGCACTGTGAGATAGGGTTGGGAAAAAGGGAAAGCTCTGGATTTAAAGTGACCGATGGAATAGAGAGAGAAGGGGCAGGTGGAAGGGGAAGGTGGGAGCTGCAGTTGGCTGGCTTCCTTTGGAAAGCTCGTGTATTCAGTGGATTTTAGATTCTGTTCACCCGCTGTCTTCCCCACTCCCGTGATTTCTGGGAACATTCCTCCAGGCTTTGATCTGCATTCACAATACACTCCAAGTTGGAACAAACTCATGGTTTACCACCTCATGGTTGCTGCAGTTCAGTTACCACAGGCGTCCACCCCCTCCTGTATCCTGGGCTTCTTGGTCATGCTACAACTTCCATGGCACACCCAAAGGCTGTTTGTTGGGCATGATTGCTCATGTCATGTGCTCAGGCAACACTATGATGCCCTTATCATTCACATTAGGAGGCAGGAACATTGCCCATTGGCAGGACAGGACAAACATGTGTGTCCATATCCCAGTGGAATTTTCCCCCTGCCAGATCTTTATTGAGCATGTCAGCCTACCCCTTTGATCTCCTGCTCCGGTTCATTTCTCAAGCACTAACACTGTCAAGGCAAAATCTGTGCCCAGATAAACTCTGCGCTGCTGTCTAAACAGTGTCATCACGCCAAGACCGTGCCATCCCCTGGGTGCACAGCGGACCAAGGGCTCCATGTTATGCTTGAGTTTGTTCTCATGCTGGTGCAAAGCAAGAATGAAGCCAATTAAGTCATGCAAGTGAAAACATAGTACATTTGAGAAAAGAGCCAGGCTTGGACTCTCCCTTCCCACACAGGAATCTGCAGCTGGTCCTAGTCTGGTATCACCTGGAGGTGTCTCTAACCTGGTCTTTACTGCCTTGTTCCATCCCTGAGGAGACAACTATGCAGGCCTGTTTCTAACTCTGCTCTCTGTGCCCCCACCGAATGCCTGTTCCAACTCGATAGATTGATGGCATTCGTTTCTTTTGTTTATGGTCCTCAAGCCAGTTTTCAACCCACACGAATGTTCATATGCAAGCTAGCTTGGATTCATTTGCCAAGTAAGATTTAATAAGGCACAACTCCTTAATGAACAACCCAGTACAGGACACTGAATGCCTTCACTCCATCCCCTTACATTATAAACTTTCAAGGTTTTCAGCAGAGATGTGTTCCCTCCAAGACTTCAGAGTAGTTTTGACTTTTGATTCTACTCTGGGTGCCCCACTTGGAGTACTCCAGAACAGAGTTAGTCATCTGGAAGGCAGTTTTGAGGAAAATTTGGGCCAGCTATCCTCGCTTGCAAGGATTTTTCAATGTTTGCTGAACACTATCTCCAACCTAACTGGAGTAGAAAAAGAATTTAAATCTCTAAATTTTCACAACGTTTTGAATTTGACTTGGGCTCCTTCAGTAACTTGGCTTCATTTTTCAATGTGCAAGATGGAGAACCCCCTAGAAGCCCTCCTTCCCTGTCCCCACCTGTACCTTGGCCAACATCTGTCTTTGCACCATGCCAGATTGCATGACCTTTGGAAGGCTTCATCAGAAGAATTAGCAGTTAACCCTCTCTCTGCTGTTGCCCACCCACTGAATTGACAACTAGTGCTGTCCTCTGCCAAGGAGCAATGTCCATGAGGAGGATAGAAAGCTCTGGCTGAATCAGGGCTAGCCCCCTTGTTGCTAATAAGTTGCAGAAGAGCCACTGCAGTGTGGTCCATTGCAGCATCCTGGTACGTTCTAAAACACAGGAGCTTGTTGTGGGTGAATCATGGTGCCCAGGCATTCAGAGGAGCTGCAGCTCCTCACCTACAGCCATCTGGAAACGAACACATGTGTCAGGCAAGGTAGCTACTAAGGAAGCAGTAATGCTGCCTCCAAATCTCAACATGGCAAAGCAAGATCATGGCCCTACAAGCGTTTCTCTCCCTGCCAGAGACCTGTGCAGCCTGCTTTGTCATGGAAACTCACATAACTGCTCTTTTAGGAATACCCTACTCCAGACATGCTACTGTACTGCTGCAGGAAATGCTTTTAACCATGGTGCCAGCACACTTGAACATTGCACAGAAATGTCAGCACCCCTTTACACAACAGAGCTATCACTCCAGGAGTCATGCCGCAAAGCCAACATTCCTGCAGTGCTGCCTCTTACAAGAATGAGGTTGCCTGGGAGTGAGACCCTGTGATGGGCAATACCTGCAAAGATGGATGTTTCAGATGTCTGGGAGCTGATGTGGGTGGGTGGTGGGTGCTCCAACACCAGGCGCAGGCTACACTGCAGCAGTGCTGGTGCTCCATAACCCATGATGGCTCCACCAGTCCTTGCACCCACTTGGGAAGAGGAGTGGGAAGAGGGTTTCTTCCCTGGTGCAGTGGAGAAGGAGAGGGCTGCTGTGTTCACATTCCCAGCATACACACTTGCCTTTTACTTCATTTTGCTTTTATGCTGTTTCTTGGCCTCCAGTCCCTTGAGTTTCAAGAGCTGCCTGGGAAAGGGAACAGCCTGCAAGGGGAGGCCACAGTGTGAGTCCTGAGCCTGCTGTGCCTGCATCGATGCAGAGGCACAGCACCCCCCATGACGATGAGTCCCTCTGCCCTCAGGGCTTGAAAAGAGGCAGGTGAAAGAGCCAGTGGCTGGGAAGGGGTCTGATCTTGCCGCTGTGCCCCAAAGCAAGAGGTGAATGGCAATGAACACCTGCCTTTGGCTGTAGTTTCTCTTCTTGGCACCAAGCGCTTGTGTTTGGATTCAAAGCGCGGTAACAAAGCCCTTGCCGGCGAACACATTTCAACATGTTATTATTCCCAGGCCAGCTTTCAAGATCCTCTTTCTATTCCTTCTGTACTGATTGCTCTTGTTTCTCTTGGCTCCCAGCTCTGGCTTTTCAGGCTTCATTAACTGGAATTTATTAGCAACTTTAAACAATCTTCCTGCTGCCAAAAAGAGAGAAAGAATGAAAGAAAAGAAGAAAATAAAAAAAGAAAGAAACAAAGAGAAGACACACTAAACTCCGGGCTGCTCCTTGCCTGTGTGAGGCCCAGGTATGAACACCTCTATCACTGGAGGCTTTCTTTGAGGGAAGGACCGGTGAGTGCCCGGGCTGGGACTGTGCCTGCTCCCAATGCAGCCTTTCCTGTCTCTGTGCTGTGTCCTGGCTGGAGCTGGATGGTGGTGGTGACAGAGGAGAGCACAGACTGATGGAGAGCCGTCAGAAAGGAGTCCTTGGTGGTGTTGCCTCTTCAAAGCCAACTGAGACTGGAGAATCTGGTCTCTTGGCAGCTTCTGAGCACGAGTGCTAATTGCATCCGCAATACCTTCCTGAGCAGCTCGCAGTAAAAACTAATGACTAACAGGTCCCAGCACACCTGAGAGGCCTTGTTCTCGTCACTAGATAGATGGGTAAATAGAATCACTGGCAGGGCAAATTGCTTTACCAAGACCACACAGTGAGCAAGCAGTTTGAGCTGGAGCAGTCCTGGTGCCCTCATCTGTGCCCTACCCATGGCATTGCCTCCAGTCCCTTGTGCAACATGGCTGTTTGTTCTCTGGAGGGCAGCTGAGCCAACGCAGAAATGTCCTGTGGGAGACAGCCCAGCTGGACATTGTGGTGTGGCCTGGGTGGTTGCTTTGCTGTCCTCAAGACCTTCAGGTGCCACCCTGCTCTCACTCGTTCCCTGCATGCTCCCACCTAGCATGGGTTGCTGCAGAGGACTGACATATTTGGGGCTCAGGTGGATGCAGCAACCTGGATTTACAGTGCTCCACAGCGTGGGTGTTCAACGTGGCACATTTGTCCTCAGTATCCAATGGACACGTGTGCTTCATCTACCCCTTTTTGCAGCTTGCTTTCCCCTTCCCATTATTCCTGTTCCTTGGTTGAACCCCAGCTCCATGCATAAGCCAAGCCTTGAGTCCAGATGATCTCTGACTATCATGGAACTCCACCTTTGTGAGGAACCTGAGATGGTGCTAAAAGAGAGGGACAAAAAGAGGAGGAATCGTAAAAGCTGCAAAACACCAGCTGTTCTCCAAGCTGCTGTGACCCTGGGCTACTGGGACTATATCTAACAGGAGACGGTTGGCAGTGGCAGAGCAAGAGGCAGAAACTATGAAGAGCTCATGGAGGAGACAGAGGAACATGGACTTTCTATGGCTGTCAGAGAGGATGAGGGCTACAGGTCATACTCATATGTGTTCAGGGGCCAGGGGTGTCAGAAGTTTCTTGGATGTTTCTCAGCATTAGACCAAGGTAAAAATGTCCCTAACATATAAGAGCTTCCAGGGGACCTGAAAAGGAGATTTGAAAATCTGTGTTGAATTTGGCAAATATTTTTGGCTGAGGAACCTGTGATTTTTTTCAGAATGTTCAAGCATCTTATTTAAGGCATCTTTGCAATAAAGAAAATACCATTTGAAATACTATTTTCTTTTCAAGTTTGACCCAAAGTAAAAGACTAAAGGTTAAGAAGTAGCCTGAAATGAAACAAAATTCTTTGTTTCGGGTCAAGGATCTCTTTTGGGTTGACCAAAGTCCCAGAATATCAGTTTTGGTTCACCCTGAGTTTAATTTTGCCAGTTTTATCTTCAGTTACTGTGTCCTCCAGCCTGTTACTCATCCGGTTTATCAAGGATGTAACAGGGAACATAACAGGATATGAAGCAGGTTGGGGCTGTAAGGTCACCCAAAATCCCTGGAGATGAGAAGCCTGCTGAAAGGTGTCCATCTGACTGAAGGCAAGCACTTTCTGCAAAGCTGAGCTGCAGCAGAGCCCTCTTCTTTCTTGTCAGCCCTTCTCTGGCTGGATGTCAGGCAGGCAAGCAGGAAGGCAGGTCTTCCTCCTCCCCAAGGGCACTAACACTGAGAGATACCTGGATTGTCCCTCATTGCTCAGCAGGGTTTTCTGGTCTTCACTGACTCAGCATGCCCCAGCACGGGCAGTTCTTCCATGGCAGGGAGCAGACAGAAGGCTTGATCTCACGTGCTACATGTCACCCCAGTAGACCCAAGGGAATATGTTCAGAGTAGATGAAATCTGCAGAGATTTGAGCTGTGAAACCTGAACAAACTTCTACTGAAGATGTGTAAACAGGCAGGATTTGTTTGCTTGATTCTTGTGCATGTGCCAGCACAGAGGACGATCCCATCCCAAATGTGATGGTCCTGATGTAATGTTTTGGGATCAAAGTTCGGTAAAGATATAAGTGAAAAGAGCAGGGGAAGTGCCAGGCAAGTTAAATTACTGGTGGATGACAGCCCTGTGAACAATGTATATACACACACTGTCCATGTCTAGATGCTGTTGTTGAAAGAATCACTTTAGATATCTGATAATATATAAAAATCCTTTCTTGCTTGATTTCGTATCAATTTATTGACCTCTATAAATAGAATTACTGTATTTTTGCAACAAAATTCAAGCATTAACTTGGGTATGCATAGATATGTAATGCTGCAGTTTCCAATTCTTCTCCTAACTGTGATGTTTTTTCCTAGTCAAAATACCTCTGCTTTCCGAATGAGGATTTGTGGCATTTTTAACCTCTAGTAAAATGTTCTCTGACAACTTCCAACTATTTTTCAGATTTTCCTGTTTAAATTTTTCCTCTTCGTCTGCTTCATTCATAATTATTTTTGGCTCTGGGGAGCTGGCTCTTTTGGAGCCTATGAATATTTATTCATTGCTGGTTGAGACTGTTCAATTTGTACATGACATGTAATCAGGACATGATTGCTTGCAGCAAGACAACTGTTAATTGTCTACAACAGTGTATGGTCTCTGTATGAAAAGCTGTACTACACCCAGTGAATGCTTTGGGTGTTCACACTTCAACACAGATGTTGACAAAATGTAAAGAGAAAGGCTGCAAGATGGATGCAAGGTCTTGAAAAACCCACCTTCTGTGGGTAGCTGGAGCTCTAGAGCTAAAGAAGGATAAAAATGACTCCTGCTCTGTCTGTAAATGCCTAATGGGGAGGGAACTTCGGGCAGCTGGGGTCCTTACAAGTGTAATGAATAGAAACTACAGACAGATGAAGATGAGTTGCAAGACCATTTGAAGTTAAAAACCTATAGTATGATTTGATAATTATGACATTTGACCTGTTATGGGAGTAATGAATACTGGTATCTGGTCTGGTCTCATTAATCAAGACTGAATTTTCAGAGGAGTAAGTTTGTCTTTGCATATGTGTGTCCACCTAAGTATGTATGGTCAATGCAAACTCTTTTCTAAGTGCGCAGACAGGACTTTCTGCTCATGACAGTAAGGTATCAGCACCACAACCTGTGCACATCACTGGTGTTACACCGTATAGCTGGATGTTAATGATACAGGGTTGCTCCACTGCAGAACATGTGGGACTGTACATCTGGGAGATGAAAATACCTTCTTTCAGGGTAGTGAAAATACCTCTTCTGTAGGAAATTCTGACATTTTGGAAATCATAATTTTTGAAATGTCTATGTCATGTGTGGCAGTGGCTGCAAGAACTGATTCAGTAAATCAAAGTATTTCATTTAGACACAATAAGCTGTACTAAGTGTTATATATCCAGTAAGCTTACATCAAATGCAGCATTAGTATTAGTATTTCATGTGATGTAATAATAATGTTTTGAAGAAACTGCGTTTTCCAACAGAAGCTATTGTGTTGAAATGAACAACAGCATGAGAATAACACCTGGAGGTGTTTCTCATGGTCAAGTGAAATAAGACCATACAGGTGCAATTTACCCATGCAGAAATGGCCAGCCTCAATCTTCTGCCCCCAAGGCTCCCATTTTTGGGGTTCCCAAGGGATTCCAGTGGTTTCTAATGCTGGTGGTTAATTTTCACACATTCAGAAGTGGAGCCACTCCTTCACTGACACACAGCCACATGCCGATCCCCAGAGATTGCAATTGTTACTGTGTCTGAGTGTGCCTTCTCAGTCCATGGCACACATTGGTGCATGACGCGATGCCCCAGCCTCTGGGGCAAATTTTTTGGACTTCAGTTGGCCAGGCTCATTACAATCTGAACTGCAAAGTGCCTGGGAGCTAAGGAGTCTCTGGACTGCAGGAGGCTGAGGGGGATGCTGTATGCAAAAGGGTGAATGAAGCTTCCCGTTTGCTGTCTCTGCTCTGGGGTACAGTGTTGATTTTTGTATAACGGATTGGGTCCTCTTTTATTTTGGCTTTTGGCACATGCACCATCTCAGCCTAAAGTTTTGACCTCAGTCAACCCCCTAAGCTACAGTAGCAAATAAACCCTCTTCCCAGCGTGCAACCTCCTTCCATTTCAGCCTGTAGCCCCAGTGACAAGACTGGGGGTTGCTACCAGAGCCACAGGCACCCTCACCAGTGTCCCCACCACCACTCCGACCACGCTCTGCCCAGTGTGACCACTCCATACTTACAGCTCTTCCAGGAAGCGCAGGTGATGGAGCGTGCTGGGCTGCAGCCGGCTAATGTTGTTCATGCTCAGATCTCTAGTGAGGAAGAAAGACAGAAGTCTCCGATCAGTCATTTTGTAGTTTGCTCAGAATAAACCCCAATGCCAGGCTCTGTCTCCCCTCTCTCTGCTAAGAAGGAAAATAAGAAGCACCTGCAAAAAAATTCAGCGTTAGCATCTTATTTTGGCCCAGGCTCTGCCTGCAAAAGGATGGAAAGGAGTAACCAGAGACACTTGCTCTTTCAGAGTGGTCTGCCTGAGCTTCTCCAGGTTGTGGAGCAAGTTAGGACATTTTCTAGCAGCACAAGCAGTATTAGTGTCTCACAATTTTTGGAGAGTGAACAGGAAGCCCAGTGACGCTGGAGTAGGACAGTATGTCCTTGGGCCCAATCTCTGACCACTGGTCATGCCAGCACCACAGGGAGGTTTTCCAGTGAGGATAGAGCAAGCCATGGAAGAAGGGATACATCCTGTTGGGTAAGAACAATGCCAGGAATGAGGGCTGGAGGTCAGCTCCAAGTCTGATGTTTAGTGGCTGGGAGGAATCTTTCTGACTGTGCTTGTCTCAGTCTTTGCAATTTCCAGCTAAAGGCTCACCTCTTATCTGCTTAGGGTATGACAAACCCCCGCAGAGGTGAATGTGCCACAGGTCAAGGGGTCCAGGGGATCTTCTGACTCTTAAGCCCTTAGCACATTACAGAGTCACTGTGAGCTGCCCACTGCAGAGCTGTCATTGTCTTAGGATGTAAGAGTAGCAAAGTCTGTAGCAAATGGTGCATTAGTCCATCTGGTAACTGGAAAAAACAAGGATGCTTCTGGGCTCTGAGGCTCTCCATGAGGTCTGATACTAGATAGCTGCAACCCTGCCCTCATGAGCAGCTGCACGTGAAGAAAATTGCGCTTGTGACCCAAGTCAAGATGTGTCCAGGTGACTGCAAGCGAGCATTGATTTTTCCAACTATGAGGAAGGATGAGGCTGAATTAAAAGCTGGTGTGGTTCAAACCAATGGGAATGAACGGGTCATATTCCCTACCAAGCAAAGCAATCCTAGTCAAATGCCATCATCTGAGGCACTGGGTATGCTCATGTGAGGCAGAAGGGGCTATTTTTGATCATTGTGTGTGGACAGGACGCTGCTTGGCTCCTTCAGACTGCTTATACTAAATGGCAGAGACAGACAGGTGTGTCTCTTGTAATGTGAGAATAAGGAGGCACAACATAAAAATAAAGATATTTTACTTTACTCTTTCCTCCAGTAAATATCATGGACTCATGAGCCCAAGGAAGGATGTAACCCCGTCAGTATCAGTGAGAGAGAAGTTCCTCAGCAAAACCCAGCCACACCAGAGGGACCTCTCTGAGCTGGCTGCCGTCTGCACAGCACACTATCATTTGGACTGAGATCCTGCAGACCCAAGACATGAGACTGCACGTCATGTCAAACGCCCTGGGGCATCACAGGCTGGCTTTGGGCTCTGGGTGAGAAATCACTTCAGTGGAAAATAGGCTTATTGAAAAAATTACTTGACTTCCTTTGTATTCTTCAGTGAGAAAATTCCAGAGTTCTACTAGTAAAGAGGTTTAAAAAGTTTGGGGATGTAAGCTTCTTCATTTTGCACCATTTTCCACAAAGAAAAAAAAAAACCCTTCTGACCAGACCTATTTGGCATCGGTAGAGGCAGGTTACACCTAGGGAGGGTCTAAAACCTGCCTTTATAATTCCTCTGGAGGCGTGTCCTGTGACAAAACTGTGCAGTTTCATGAGCTCTACTTGAAGATACTCCTGGCAAAGTTTGTTTTTTTTATTTGTAACTTTCTTCTCTTCAAAGAAGTGGTGGAAAAATCCCCAAAAGACCTATGAGAATTTAAAATTCTGCTTGCAGAATGAATGCAAAAATAAAGTTGTCTGCATTGTTCTGTGTGCAACACTGCATTCTATATTTGGATGATCCTGTGATACAGTAGAAGGGTTAAAATATTATTTTGTGCTGCTTCTATTTTTATTTTTAAATCCCTAAGGGCAGTTGCTACTTAGCACCTAAAATGTCTTTTTTTCCTACATCAAAGTGTCTCCTGTTTATGTTGTAATGAATCAGTCTGATGTTTTGACTTGTTTTGAAACAATGTAAAAATAATGAAAGATAACGTAAAATTAAAGACTATGAAACAAAACATAGATCTGAAACATCCACAATCTCCTTGAAATTCCTTAAGTTGCCTTCTGCTGGCAGTGTAGGGTTTCTGTAGGAGACACTTTTCAAATCTCATTGAACTGCATTTTGGATGCCCAGCTCTTTCCTAGGCATGATGGCGACAGCCGCCTGTCCCGCACCCCTGGGCATGGGGGCAGGGGGTGCCGGGAGGCGCAGACCCTCAGCATCAGTCCTACCCAGCCAGTATGTGACTGATGGTAACGGGGAGGACAAAGATGTTTTGACCTCTTCTTTCCTTTCCCTTGATCCATACCCTGAAGAGGAACAAAATACACTGGTGTCTGAAGAAATCTTCCCAAAGGCAGAGGAGAAATACCATTTTCCAACCACTCCGACAGCCTCACAGCTCCACCTGGCATGACTTTTCTTTAAATGCCTTGCTCCCCTCCCTCACGCTCTTGCACTCCTGGGCCTCCTAGACATGGACAGGTCTGAGGGAAGGGGCTCTCTCCCATGGTCTCTTGGGGCAGTGAAGAAAAATTCAGCTCTGATTTCCAAGGTTGTTGCATGGGGAATATTTTGGGTAATTTTATTTAAAACTCACTGATATTTTGGGTGTTCTGGTGGTTCAAGTCCTGCAGGACTTGAGTGCAACACATTTACACTCACAATACTGGAAAGAGGAGGCACATAGTGCAAACTCAGGTAGTGGTCTGCTAGCTGATGAACATCAAGGCAGATCTGGTGCCAATGACTCAGCTTTAGGACTGTTTTTACCATTAACTCTCCAGTGTGACATCCCATGGGGGCCCCACACCAGCTCCTCTACAGCAGTGGACACAACACCTGGCTTGGTGCAGTGGAGTTCCTGGACTGGCCATGGTACAAGGACAGCATGGAGGGGGTGGTGGAAAGACAGATGGTGTGAAGGAAGAACGAGTTCCTCCAAGGGCTGGAAGAGAACTTCCTGAGCACAGTCCTGGGCTCAGTGATTTTACTAGCCACAAAAGTACGAGATGTTTCTCCACAGGTTGTCCATGCTTGTGTAAAGGCTGAGGCACAGGATTCTTGCCTGAAGTGTTGTGGGAGTAAATATTTGACTTATTACTCATGTAAAGATATTGTTGACTTGTTGCTATGTTTTCCCAAGCTCATGCTTTTCCTCTTAGTAAGGTTTCTTGTGTTATGTACATCTTCAATGCATGCAAGAGTGGAAATGCTTCCTGTCAGGCTAATCAGGGAAGCTATTTACCTCTTCAAGTGTTTGAGGGTGGTTACTTCAGGCAGCCACATTTAGTTAATTTTAAAAGGAACCCATGGTATTTGAACCATCTTGGATTTTTTTTTGGCAACATCTGGCGGAAGGATTAAGGATTCGTGGACTAAATGGATTAGGGACTCCTCTGACCTTTCTCAGCTCTGTCAATGACTTTGACTTTCCAAAATAGCTCTCTCTTTTGAGTGACTAGCATCCAGTGGAGTCAAACAAGTGTTGGGTCACTCATATCTAAGCATGGCTATTGTCACTTGCACTGGAGAAACCACTACAAAGAAGTGGATTGTACCACAGCAGGCATTAGAGAAATGCACAAAGAACATAATTCAGATCCCAAAGTCCCTTAATCTCTGAAAGAAATCTGACAGGTAGGAGAGGAAAGGGGGTGCTACAGCTTCACCCAGGCTTGCAATGTAAGACCAGCAGAGGAACTGTCCAGATTCTTGCCTTTGAGTTCATGAGACCACACTGAGTTGGTGCACTAGGACAAACCATCCCTCTCCTGTGCCAGAGCTCCCTTGTTCCTCTTTTGCCAGTGACTGGCCTGTCTGTCCTCTCTGTCTGAAATGTTGACAGTAAAGTGAACTACTTTACTACTCCCAGAACTGAAACTCTGTTCTGTTATCACACCCATTTACCCATGAAGCAATGTCTTTTAAGGCCTCTTGCATTAGGTGTTGAAATTACCTATGCTTTCAATGGCACTGCACCAAAGCCATCACGGTTATAATTAGTGTGATTTAATATCCCCCCCTTCCCCAACTAATTCTAAACATTTATCGTAAGCATTTCTAACTTGTACCTGCAGGAAAACTGAGACACAGTTCATGGAAACTGAGCTCATGTGATTCAGCCTCAGACCTTACAACCACTCTGGCCCTCGAGGGGTTCCTTAAATTATTTGCTTTGATGTCGCCTTCTTTCATGAACAGGCTTTGATTATTCACTGATTAGCTGATCTTCCGTACCAAAAAATGATGTGACACACACCATGCTTTGGGTACTCCAGTAGGACTGTCTGCCATGCTCTTTAACAGTGCTAGGAGATGGTTACCACACTCTTTTAGTTCAGGGATGATAACAGCTTTAAAGATCAAAGGAATTTATCTTTGGCATAATTGCTTGGGCAAGTGGGATGCAGGCTGTGGTGCTGGTGCCCTGAAACGTGGAGCCATGGATGTCCCTGCTGGGAGCAGCACAGTCCTAGCAGACCCTGTCCAGCTCTGGTGAAGGCACCTGTGGAACATTATAGAAGTATGTGCTCTGAGGCCAGACGGGAAGTTTTTTTACGCTATAATATGTGGGTCTGCATGAAGACCATCCCAAGGTGGGCCTAAGCAATATCCCCAGAATGTATCTCTAGGAACAGCAGTATTGATGTGCCTCACACAAACTCAAGGTGTCTTTTAGAACTGCCCACAGAACTGGGGAGAGATGAACCCTGCCTGTCACCCACAAAGCTCCTGATATACCTCTTCCCAGACTATAAGCAGATTATAAATGATACCCCAGACGTGCACTCTAATGTGAATTAGCACAAGCAGAAGTCAATAGACCTCAAGCAATACAGGTTGAAGCCATGCTGGAGTAACACAAAAAGATTGTGGCTGCTCAGTCAGGAGGGTTTGAAGGTGAAATCTGCAGTGATTACAGTCTTGGCGGAGGCCAAGCACATAACCTTCAGAGCCAGATGTGCATCTGGCTCAAGATCTACGAAGTGCATGTGACTTGCAGAGAGATGGTACTCTCCTGGAAACACCAGGAGAAGCCTCCAAAGGGGCAGAAAGTCTAGTCACTATCTTCAGTCCCCTGAGGTGCTCTCCGTGGGTCCCTCTGTCACTCAGCATGATGAGAAGCCTGTGTCCTCCTGCCACGAGAGCAGTGGGAAGTAGCTGCCTTCAAGCAGATCTTTGATCTACAAGGTTTCTGCAAGCTCGGGGTGTGGTTTAAGAGGCAGATCTTCAGGGAGTCAGCAGTGGGATACTCAATGGGCTCCTGGCTTCTTTCATACCTCAGTGAGATCCCGTGCATGTGGCAACAGCTGGAAGTGATGACAGACATTGCCCAAGCCACTGGACAGGATTTTCAGTATTTAGGGAAATGGACCTTGTGCTCCTCTTCCGTAAGAACGCAAGGTCCCCCCAAATAAAGTTATCTGACTGCTAGCCTCAGGTTTTGAGCCTACAGGAAGCTACTAAGAATCCCAAATGGTGACTATCTTCTCAAGCCCTAAATCGTTCTGTTATATGAATATCTTTGCATTTTTCAAGATGTTCAGAATATTAATGTGCTCTCTCTTCTCAGCATGGACTCAGTCTAGATCTTCTCACTATCTGTGCTGAACACACAGGTTCCTGGACTGTAAAAAAGACCTTCCTTATACTCAGGCAGTTGAGCAGAAATTTTTATGGCTGTGGGGAGAAGCTAATGACCTGGTATACTCTTGAGTAATTAATTGCACAATTACAGCATTAAAGTCTCCTAGTTCTGGTCCAGCAGTCTGATTTCTGGGGGAGCTGTACAAACCAGACCAAAATTCCCATCCTTATCCTGGAAAGGTCCAACACTAGACCTGTTCTTGCAAGGCATGAAACACTCTTGTCTCTCTGAAATCACTAGCAGATGAGCAATGACTCTACCTATCTTCTGGCCACTCTCATTAGCATCCAGTGAAAAACACACAATTACACCACCTTTAGAAAAGAAGCCCAAAGGCAATAAATGATGGTTTTAGAAATTCTTCAGATTATACTAGAGTGATTCATAAAGGTTCTCGTTATCTCCTTTCCTCTTTATCCTGAAATCTCAGAGGTCACCACAAAATGCCTGAATTGCTCGGGGTAAAGCTGGGGCTGATGATAGAATGGTACTTGGAGCCATAGAGCCAGCTGAAATTTTTCCTAAAAGCCTGCAGGTTGAAAATTACGCTAAAGGTAGTCTCCATAAAGAAAAGGAGAAAGGGAAGATAAAGACATCAAAGCAGTAAGAGCTCATTTGCATTACACCATATCTGGAGGCACCAGCCCTGCTTCAATCCCATATCACTGCACTAGGCAAGAGCAGAACGTGTTTCTACTCCCACCTCTCCATGTTTGAAAATAGATCAGTCATCTTAGATCATCCCTCCTGTGTAGGGCCTATCCAAGATCTCCACAATGTTTCAATAATAAAGACTCAGCCAAGGCCAGTTTTCCAGGCTGAGATTAAGCCCATCCCTGCACCAGCAGCTCTTCAGAAGTCTGGTCTGTGCAGTGAATAGCAGTGACCACAAGCAATCATAGCAAGCACAACTCTCATTCTGCTCTGGCTACTCCACTTCCAGCTTCTCCCGTAGCTGCCCTGGCTCTGCACCGTGTTACATGCCCTCCGTGCACGAGAGCAGAAAGGGGCTGAGCAGAGGAGTAATTCATTTCTGCCCCTGGGAATGGCTGATGTAAGAACAAGAAGAAATAACTGTTAGAAACCATCTGGCAGGTCATGGCTGTTAGTGAATACCATCGCATCCCAGGGCCCACGGGGTCTGCTGCGGGAAGGGCTTTCCTTTGACAGCAGACGAGAAGGGAAGAAGATGCGGGGTGCACAGCCAAGGGAAGGGAGAAGATCTCTTGGCAGAATAGGCTGCAGCCATATGGAGGAGACACAGGTGTACAAGTGCCCTGGTGCCCTGACCATTAGCTCAGAGCTGCTTCAACTGGAGTAGAAGAGTCTCATACACCAAACCGAGGGAACTGCTGATGGTCTCTCCTCCCAGCCCCTCTGCTTTCGCCTCCTGGACAGAGCAGTCACTGCAGCAGGCTGCTTTTGGGTTGGACGTTGGGCAAAGACCATATTTTCAATTTCTGATACCATTCTGCAAGTCAGTGTTTTTGGTGATTCCCATGAAACAGAAGCCCAGAAAGAATTGTTTTGGGGCGATCAAAGTAATAAAAAATGTGTTGGTGGTTTTTTTTTTCTCCTCCAGTTTTGACATTAAAAAAAATCATCCCAGAAAGGACATTCTAAACCAAAAATCATTTGAAAAGAAAAATACCTTCTGCCCTGGAAGTGTCCAAGCAGGACTTCTCAGCCTCTTTAAAACTGTTTGTATGTATTTGCCTCACATGATGGGATTCAGAGTTGGCCAGTGTTAGAGCTGGGTCAACAAGAACTTTTTCCTTAGTGTGAGCACACCAGAACCAAAAGAACCTCTAAACTAAAAAGAAATATTGGGGCATGAATGAGAGAAAGGAACATTTTTTTTAAAGCAAGAAAAATGAGACTGCAAGCAAGTGTCCTTTCTGGCCACTGTGTCCTTTGGAGCAGCCAGAGCCCAGCAATGTCCTGACTCTTAGCAACTAAAAGGTCTCTACTAGATCCCTGGAAAGAGCCTCACATTCCTTTGTGTCCTGAGTGTGGGTTCCCTGCCCTTCCCTTTTGTCTCTGCTGGGCTCCAGCTCCCCGCTCGCTGGGCCCTTTGGGAACAGACCTAGTCACTCCCATGGAAAGTGAAACCTCTCACCCTGCTGCAGTAGGTATCAGCTTAACACCCAGAACAGCTACCAGAAAAAGGTAAACCCGGGAGCATCTTCCTCTCTGCTGCCCAGCCAAAGCCTTTTGAAAGAGATAATGAGCAGTAAACAACAAACAAATGCAATTGGTGCATCTGTCACATTCCCCACGCAAATGTCCTTGAAATCAACTGAGTCATGGAATTCTTGTGCTTTCAAGTTTGTCATCTTCTGCTTTGATTAAGGCAGGATATTTATGAAGACAAATGTTGTGTTGAGAATCTCTGCTCTGGGATGCTAGCCACACTCACCTGAGGGCTGGCTGTGGAGCATGGTGCTGTGTCCCAGGAAGAGCAATGCAGAAGGGTAGAAAGTGGGTCAAGGCAAGCCAAGGACAGTTGTAAGCCACAAGGCTGTTTTAGGGAGCTAAAACCTCCATGGTAGAGGCACTTGCCAGTAGACTGGAGCTGTTCTGCAACCCGCAGTGCCTGAGAAGGCAGCCTGTTCATTACAGCCTGTCCTGCCTGCTCCAGGCTCCTGCCCAGCACCTCCAAGAAGACCTCTGTGGACAGTTTACGCCACAATGTGTAGTGTGCACAGGACTATTTTTCTTCAGGGCAGTAAAGGGCTTTGAGGTCCTCCTGTGCCACTTGCACAGTTAACATGGGAGGAAGCAGCGGGAGCACAATGCTCAAATGCCTGTTGGAGCCCACGTGGTAGGAACAGAAGTGAATTGCTATGCAGATATTCTTGGGACAGTAAATGATCCACCTGGAAAGCATGGCTCATTGGACTGTACCAAAGAAGCAGACACTGAAGGAGCAGAGAAATCATGGAAGAGGGAACAGGGTCTAAAGAACTGAGTCAGTGCGGAGGTGAAGATACCAGGACTCTTCTGCTTGACAAAGAGATGTTTGAGAAGAGGTGTGACAGAGAAGATGATGCTGGTTTGATGGACTAGGAGGATGTACTTTTTAGCTACAAATATCTGGTAAAGAATTTTGTAGACTCCCCCTATAAAGACACAAGAGAAAGACACAAGACAAACTAACGGAGGATAAATCTACCTGTGACTATTCAGGGTGATTGTCTAATGCTGCATCTGGCTCAAGGGTGCCTAAACCACTGATTCCTAGGACCTGGGGCATGGGGGTCCAGCCAGGTTGAGGACGATGCAGAAGGAGAGATTCTTGAAAGTCTTCCTGTTGTTCCCAGTGGCTCTTGGTGAGTTTTCAGGAGCAAACATCTCAGAGAACAACAGCCTGGCTGTGCTGGATGCCAGCGTTCAGCCGGCCAGCTCTCCTTTTGGGCCAGTAGGTGTGGAAACTGCTGTGGCCCAGGTGCTTCCTGAATCTGTCTGTGATTGGGACTGGTTTTTGGACTACCAGCTTGGTACCCATGCCTGATTAAGAGCACTTGCTGCGAGCTCTGGTTATCCTTTTAGGAGCAGGCTGGGGTGAAGCTAGTGTGGTCTGCACACACACACCATAAACATGCTTCCAACTGCATATCAGGGTCACATGCAACCACTGTCATCCACATCCTTCCTTTGATTGCACAAGGTCTGCACAAAGTGCGTTTGGCCCCACATATCCTGGAAAAGTATCAGCTGGAAATCTAAGGAGAGGCAGTATTTGAATTAGGGAAAAAAGTTCTCTGAATCATAGAATCTTTGGGTTGGAAGGGACCTTTAAAGATCATTTAGTCCGACCCCCCTGCAATGAGCAGGGACATCATTAACTAGATCAGGTTGCTCAGAGCCCCATCCAACCTGACCTGGGGTGTTTCCAGGGATGGGGCATCTACCACCTCCCTGGGAAACCTGTGCCAATGCCTCACCACCTTCATTGTCAAAAATTTCTTCCTTATATCTAGGCTAAATCTACCCTCTTTTAGTTTAAAACCATCACCCCTTGTCCTGCTAAAACCTCTGTCCCCACCTTTCTTATCAGCCCCCTTTAAGAACTGGCAGGCTGCAGTAAGGTCTTCATGGGGCGTTCTCTTCTCCAGGCTGAACAACCCCAGCTCTCCCAGCCTTGCCTCCCATCTTTTTTTTTCCTGTGCTGAGGGCTCCAGAGCTGGATGCAGGACTCCAGGTGGAGTCTTACCAGAGCAGAACAGAGCAGAGGAGCAGAATCACCTCCCTCGACTTGCTGGCCACGCTGCTTTGGGTGCAGTCTAGGATATGGTTGGCTTCTGGGCTGTGAGTGCGCATTGCCAGCTCACATCCAGCTTTTCATCCACCAATACCCCCAAGTCCTTCTTGGC
Organism: Phaethon lepturus; assembly: GCF_000687285.1. Lineage (NCBI taxonomy): Eukaryota > Metazoa > Chordata > Aves > Phaethontiformes > Phaethontidae > Phaethon > Phaethon lepturus. Next base: position 30,610 of record NW_010558241.1, on the reverse strand, counting down.
AGGGCTGCTCTCAATCCCTTCATCCCCCAGCCTGTACTGATACAGGGGGTTGCCTCCACCAAGGTGAAAGACCCTGCACTTGGCCTTGTTGAACCTCATGAGGTTCACACGGGCCCATTCCTCAAGCTTGTCCAAGTCCCTCTGGATGGCATTGCATCCCTCAGGTGTGTCACCCACACCACTCAGCTTGGTGTCATCTGCAAACTTGCTGAGGGTGCCCTTGGTCCCACTGTCTATATCATTGATGAAGATATTAAAGAGTACTAGTCCCAGTACAGACCCCTGAGGGACAGAACTTGTCACCAATCTCCATCTGGACATTGAGCCATTGACCACCTTCTGGGTGCAACCATCCAACCAATTCTTCATCCACCAAACAGTCCACCCATCAAATCCATATCTCTCCAATTTAGAGAGAAGGATGTTGTGGGGGACTGTGTCAAAGACCTTACAGAAGTCCAGAGAGAGGTGACATCGGTAGCTCTTCCCTTGTCTGCTGATGTGGTCACTCGATCATAGAAGGCCACTAGGTTGGTCAGGCAGGACTTGCCCTTGGTGAAGCCACTCTGACTGTCTCGAATCACCTCCCTGTCCTCCATGTGCCTTAGCATAGCTTCTAGGAGGATCTGCTCCATGATCTTCTGAGGCACAGAGGTGAGGCTGACGAGTTGGTAGTTCCCGCGGTCCTCCTTGCTACTCTTTTAAAAAATGGGTGCAATGTTTTCCTTTTTCCAGTCTCCAGGGACTTCACTTAACTGCCATGACTTTTCAAATATCATGGAGAGTGTCTTGGCAATTACATTAGCCATTGCCTCAGGACTCTGGGATGAGTCTCGTCAGGTCCCATAGACTTGTGCATGTTCAGGTTCCTCAGGTGGTCTCAAACCTGATCTTCTCTTACAGTGGGAGGGACTTTGCTCCTCCAGTCCTCATCTTGTGGTGCATCCACTCGAGAGGTGTGGGAGGAGAGACTGCTAGTGAAGACTGAGGCAAAGAAGCCATTCAGTACCTCAGCCTTCTCATCCATTGTTGCCAGTCTGCAAGTCTTGCTACACTTTCTTTGACATTCCTTTTCTGAATGACACGCCTGAAGAAGCCCATCTTATTATTTTCTGCATCCCTTGCCAAGTTCAGCTCTAGTCACACCTTGGCCTTCCTGTCCCCATCCCTACACAACCAGGCAGTGTCCCTGTACTCTTCCCAGGATAGCTGCCCATGCTTCCACTGCCTGTGCATTTCCTTCTTGCCCTTTAGTTTGACCGGCAGATCTCAACTCAGCCATGTGGCCTCTTGTCTTCCTTTCCTGATTTCTTGCACCTGGGGATTGAGAGCTCTTGCACTCAATGGAAAACATCCTTAAAGATCTGCCAGCTCTGTTCTGAATGCTGAATGAATTCAGCTCTCTGAATACTGAATTCCAGCTCTGTTTGAGAGTTGAAAGCCCTGCTGGACTCTTTCTAAGGTGCCCACAGTTAATTTGTGCATGAGGGACCCCCGCACATCCAGCCCGGCACAGCAGCCTCTGTCCTTCATTGCACTCATCCCCGCTTCGCTGACATCCCCCCCACGCCCAACTTCTGACCTCCTCCAGTGTTGTTCAGGAATCCCCGACAGCTGATGCCCATCGTCTGCAGCCCTGCTCCATTTACTTTCAGACCCACTGAAATAAGATGGCGGAGCCCAAGGCTGGTGGGCAGGAAATTGATAGTCTATAATCGACCAGAAGTGTATGTGAACTTGCTGGTTTCTTTCACATTGAGAGGATCTGGCAGCATGCAGTTATTTCTGTCAGTTCTCTGGCTGGCAAGAAATCAGATAAAGGATCTGGCAGGCTGTATGGGCACAGACGGCGTGTGACCTCTCCCTGAGCTGAGGGCAAAAGCTGCTGAGATGGGGAAGAACTGGGGCAAGGCACTACAGGAAAAGTGCTGGGCCAGGCTGTCTCTCCCCTTGCAAGTAATGTCTCGAGGGGGTTACACCAGCTCATGTACGGGGCAGAATCTGATCCCGAAGTCCTGCGACTAGCAAATATACACGTAAACTAGAAGGTTAGAGGAGGTGCACTACTGAATCTCTGTGGAGTTTGTGTCTGTCACTAACTGGAAGAAGCAGGCAAACTTTGGAAATATTTTACAGGGGACAAATTTGGATATATTTTTTAGTTGAAAATGTCAGAATGGCTGATTGAAATGCCTTATGCTGACGTCAAAACATTTCATTCACTAAAAGCCAAGCCATGACAATGCAATATTTAATGACAGAAAGTACATATACATATTAACTTTAGGCTGGATTTGGAAAAATCAGAAGTAAAATGAAACCCCAATTGAAAAAATCCTTCACTTCAGATTCAAACATTTCCGATACATTCTCATTCAAAAATTTTGACCACATCCGTGTGTTGCCTGGAAACTTTTGAATATGATAAGGAGCAGTTTTTGCTCTAAGGAAGCTGTTTCTGAGAGAAAAACCTGGTTTCCCTGCACATCGTAAGCGGATACTTTTGCTGCTCATGAGCAAGCTACCAGCATAAGACCCTTCAGGGTGTGGGATGCCAGGCACTGACACTGTGGGAAAGGTCTGTGGGCCCATGAGAACCCTGGTCTTGCTGCTGGGCTGTGTTTGGACACAGAAGACATTGCCTGGACAGCTGCTCCCCATCTCCCCATGATGGAAGATGATGAGTTTCTGTATTTCACTGGCACACTGCTTTGAAGTTGTCTGTTATCTCCAGGACTGTGCATGCCCTGATCTGAAAACCCACATGCTAGGATGGAGAGGTGGCTCAAGTGTCAGGCAGAGACCAATGCACAAACAAAGAGCTAGCAGAGAGAGCAGGGCTTGGCATTTGGAGACTTTTACATGGGCTTCCTCTCCTTGCATGTGACCTCCTGGACTTGCCAAAAGCAGATGTCAGTGCTGCAGCTGTGCATCTTTCTCTCAAAGAACAGGAATCCAGTTACTAGGGTATGGAGTCTTGTACCTGCTTTGGCACTTCTGGGCAGATCCTCTAAAGTTCTTGGAAAATCCAGCACTCTTGCTGGCAAGAATAATAAGAAAAACTTTGATAAGAAGCCTGTGTTTTCCTGCCTCTGATTCCTCAGAGCAGTCTGTTAGCTCCAGTAAGATTTCTCTTACTGAGAAGGTGAAAAAAGAGCTTAGGTCAGACGAAAATGAGCACTTAATGTGCCAGGTGCAAGCTGATGGCTTTACACCCAAATCCTTAACCTCATGGAGAGGGAGTGTTTTTGTCATGCTTATTAGAAAACTGTGAAGACAAAGCATGCAGATCTCCAAGAGTTAAGGCCCCAGGTGGGATTTACCCAGGGAAGGTTGAGTTGGGGACAGAGGCTCTCCAATTAGCACAGCCCGGACAAGAGGTGAGGAGAAGCCTCACAACCTCCACGCAACCTCCGTCTTGGTTGTGTGCAGCACCACGTCCTACACCAGCATCCTCGCACTGTCATGCTGCAGCCAACCTTGAACTCCCCCTGAGCCCAAGCCTGAGTTTACCACAATGGCTGCCGTGGTCTGTTGAACATAGCCAAGCTGCTTTCCAGATTCAGCTCTCTCAAAAGACCCTTCGTACCTCATTCTGCTTTAAGTGCTATGTGCACCTGCGTAGAATCCCACTGCACTCATGACTGCTTTGATGTGGGGTGGTCAGGATTGCAGCTTGGATCCCAGAAAGGTTTGGTCTACTACAAAGAGCTTGATAGGGCTGTAAGCATGGAGTGCGAGTGAGGCATAAGCATGAACTTGCGACAAGCCGTGGGGGATGTGTGTGCAGCACATCCACACTGAGAAACACCAGTCTCAACCTGCAAACAGACACCGCAGCGATGAGCATGAGCCGCTGGTCTCTGAACTGCTGCTCAAAGTCAAGGAGCCATGTCAGCCTGGGCAGGAGGGACCAAGGGAGGCAGTGCTCTGTCTTGAGAAACAGTCCCCAGAAACACTCAAGTGCAGGCCCTTCCCACGTTTGGTTTGGAAAGACTTTGTGCTGCAGAAGCCTGTGGTGTTTAAATGGCACTTTCTGAACGCTGCCAGCCACCATGACCAAACAGCAAAGACAATTCAGTGTCATAAACAACTGAAAGAGCCAAGGCTGTGTTCTCATGCCTGAAATGGGTGGAAGCCTCAGTGCTGGCGTCTCTGACACTGCTCTAGCCAGCTCTGGTGCCAGCTGTGTTGCAACGCTGGCTGACAGACACAAGAAGGTGGGCTGCTGTGTATATTCCCATGTGGCTGGTGGTGCACTGTGAGGCAAAGTTTCTCCTCCAGCATCACTGCCCCTGCTCTTACAAGTGCTGCTTTTGGAGACACCCTGTGAACCCGAGCTTGGGCTTGTCCCCGGAGAGCAGCAGCAGAGCTGGGATCAGCTGGGAAACCAAGCTCTGACACCAGAGTGCTGATTTAGTGTCAGCACTGTACCTTTCCTGGCCATCCTGATTTTCAAGCAGAACAAGCTATGGCTTTTCTTTCTGGATCATGTGACTCATATTTTGTGGGCATCAGCCCCCCCCAACAAAGACACAGCTCTCATACTGCCTGGCTTGGAATTAAAATGGTTTTAAAATCTCTTAATCCAGCTACAAATCTGGATGTGAGGTATGGGGCTGCCTCTCACTGTATTTTTTTTCCACATGCACCAGTCACCTGGGTGCAGTGAGTGCGATGTTGCCCAGCACAACAAGTTTGTGTCCTGCACCAGCAGCATTGGGAAGGGAGTCTCCTTTGCACCCTGGGGCTTCGCCCCAGCTGAGGCCGTGGGTGCCAGAGTTTGCTGCTGTCAGGTCATACTAGCATTAGGGATGGTGTGCCTGTCCCTGCTGCTCTGGAGCAGAGAACCCTAAAAAGCTGAGTGATGTTGGAGCTGGACCCCTGTGTTCCCTCGCTGCTCCTGCAATGAGCTGCTGGGGTGCTGGCAGCAGGCAGAAGTGTTGACTTCAGTCATTTGACAACTGCCAGAGAAAAGCACTGCTTTAGCTGTGTGTTACCCCCAGATTTTCACCTGTGCCTTCAGAGTTGAGGTCCAGCTGTGAACACTGCTGTACTGTGAGGGGTTAGGTGAGGTCTGTCTGTCAGGGCTCAGCCCCCGGCCAGGGCAGGATCCAAACAGCAGCTGCTTTGTCCAGCCAACTTGGACCTTGTCTGCACTGACTCACAGTCATCTAAACAGGGACCCTGAGGCACACTTGCATTCACCTTGGCTTCCAGCCACCACACTAGGGATCTCCTGTGGGTCCTGTGTTGTATCTTCCCACCACAGAGATGTCTGAGATACCACAGGCTATCTCAGATTGCACTTAAAGCCCCTGTGTGGGGAACTGCATCCAACATCAAAAGACTTTGGCAGATCTTTGGCCAAAGAGTGACGGTTGTGTTCAGCCCAGAGCTGGCAGAGAGGCCTCTGAGTTGTCTCTCTTGTTTTTCATATGCTTTGGATCCCATCAGACAGGTCAGCAAGGTCCTCCTCTGAGCAGAACGACCAAGGCACAAGAAGAGGAGGGAAGAGTTGTGGGGGAATAACAGCCCTGTGTCTGTGCATTTAATCATGGATACAGGTGCCCTGTTATGCTGTGAAGGCTTATTCACCAGCAGAAAGGCGTATCACAAGGGTACAGATGCCCTTGTACCTCCCAGAGGGGAGCTGCCCATTGTGATGGTGAGGCAGCAGAACCTCCTTTAAGGTTTGCACTTTGCTTTTTTAATCTGGTTTGTGGCACTACTTTAGCCACAACCATGAGAAGCTGTCATCAAGATAGAGGGCTATCTGCGCAGGCTGGGATTTTCAAAGAAACTGAAGTAAGGCCCTGAAAATAGCAAACAGCAATGATATGACATCTGCAGAGCGGCTGCCTCGAGCGGAGAATATCATGTCATAACACCTGCTTAGCAATGAGACAGTGTCCAGGCTTTGCTTTTCAGCTCACTTGTCTTGGAGACAGTGTGCTCTGTCCCAAAACAAGTAAGAGAAGGAACAATCATGTCAAGGC
>NW_010558241.1:0-24580 GCF_000687285.1 Phaethon lepturus | reverse complement strand
AGGAATGGAAGGCAATAATTCACTCGGGAGCAGGATGAGCTTGGGATGGTGTGGCACTGTAGATGATTCATATTTAGAGTTGGGCTTGGCAGGTGCTTTTATGGAACTGAAGTTTAGTTGTCTGTTGTATTCAACCTGTCCCAAAAATAGTTTAAACCATTCTGCTTTGTGGCATCGCCAGCTATTAACTATCTCAGCTGGGAAAGAAGTGCACAAAATTGCCCTCTTCTGTTTCTTGGGAGGTGGGTAGTGCTAGGTGCTGCTGGAGACATGATACTGGCGCTGATCAGAGATGACCAGCCTCTTCAGCAACCTGCACCCAAATATCTGGGTGGATTGGCAGAAACACTGGGGCCTGAGAAAGGATCTTACTCCTCTCCTGCCCCAGCCCTCTCCCCTGCTCCCCAGCTCCCTGTGCTGTGATGCTGATGTGTGGATTGAGAATTGAAAGACTAGCTGAGACCAGGCGCTCCCAGCACTGTGGTGGGAGGGCAGACAACATGTCCTTGCAGTGGAGCTGTCCTGTCATGGGTGTCCGTGACGTTTTTTGCAGAACTGGCAGTGATGGGCTGCAACATGCTGTCGGCATCGACCCTGCAGTGTTGGTTCACGCAAGGTGTTGGCCAATGCTTACAGTCCTGAAGCGTGGCGCTGGCCATGCAGCGTGCGAGGCAGGGAAGGGCACGAAGGGGTCTGGCTCATCCTCAGCCCTGTCCTCACAATGTGGAGCAGCTGGCTTGACCACTTGGCTCTGGAAATTGGATCCTTACCTTGGGCCCCGTTAGACAAGTCTGTGATGCCAGAGCTATGGGGATGGATGAGCCTCTGCTGATGCCCAGGCCAATGTTAAATGAGACTTTGAGTCATCTCATTTTGAAATCTCAAAAAATTTGCTCCTGTAAATGTTCCTGCCTTCTGTTTTTTGGGTGTGTGTTTGTTTGGGTTTTTTTTTGTGTAGGAGGATGGATTTAGGCAGAGTGCGAAGTGAAATATCGCTTTATGCAGGGAAGCAGAATGGTCTCTGGGGTGGGATTCACAGGCCACCCCAGCTAATGCTTTGTCTCACTACCAATGGTTGACCTTGCGTATGGAGAGGGAGTCAAGAAAAGTGAGAAAAAAAACAGAATTTGAGATAATTCAGAAGCATAAATAAAATCTAAAATAGCTTTTTGATATAATTTAAGTCCTGTATCTAGGGCTTTACAAAACTGAGAAGCATTGGTCTTCCTGCTAGAACTAGGGCAGAAAACCACAAGATTGATCTTATGTGCAGAGATAGGATATTACTGTACAACTTCCACTGTTATCTGCAAGGGGTGTCAGAGACCACAGCATGACCCTGGGACATGGACTCTGTCTGTTGGCCTTCCCTGGGTGGTGACCAAGGCACCAGAGCTTTTGGAGTGCATAGACTAAAGTTGGTGTTATGCATGTCCCCAGCATGTTGTTCACTCTGATGCTCCCCTCCTGTCTCTGGACTGGGATCGGAGAAGCAAGTCCATGGAGCACAGGGAGTGGGCTGCTGCCCAGATAGTCTACCCGGCTGTCTCCACCTGACAGCCTGTTGGAAAAGTCTATGCAAGGGGTGTGGTAAAGGGCCCCCCAAAACAGGTCATCTTAAAGCTTCTTGTTGGTTTTCTAAGCAGCTCACTTATGCAATGACCTAAACATGTCCAAGGGCAGAACCTCAGATAGCTGGAAAACTCGTTGATCCAGAGCCATAAAGAGAGGACACGACAAAGTTGTGCAGCTCCAACCAGTGGACCCATATTGGGTTAAATCAATAATTTACTAAAGCATCTGCCTGGAGCAGTCAACACTCTAAGCAATGTGGCAGTCTGAAGTTGTTGTGGATCCCAACAAAATGGCCTTTCACAAGCAAAAAGGATGATGAAATGTGAGCATAGCTAGTGTGCCATTTCCTGATCTATGCCTGCTACACCCACATCAAGAAGGGATTGCAAAAAAGCCATGCGGGCAGTTGCAAGTTGTGAAAGTATTTCTTCCAGCTGAAAATGGATACCTTCTCACCCCCACACAACCCACAAGACCTCACCTTTTGCATTGGCTTTCCACTGGCCTCGCTATGCACCCACACACTTGTATGATCTGGCATGTGATGCTGCATGTCCATATTCTAATGCACTATCAAAGGCATCAGGGAGACGGTTTTATTCTTATTGTTGGGGTAAATGAAAAAGGGTTGGGACATTTTTGTCCTCTGAATAAGGGGGAGGGGGGGGTCACAAACCAGACATGGTTGAGAAACCTGGCAAAAGAAGTGTCAAAGCAGGTGGGGCAAGCTGCACCCAGAGGCAGAAAACAGTCACAGCCCAAGGATTCAGGTTCTGGCTCGGGTCTGTGAATGGAACTGTCTCTCAGAAGGCAAACCTTGCCTGTCGCAAGCACACTGCATTTGGGACCCTCCCTTTCTCCACTTTGCTGACAAGGCAGGACAATGGAGGCAGTTCCTGAAGCAAAGAAAGTTCAAATTCCTCCAGCCAATTACCTCATGGCAGTAAATCTTCCACCTCTCTTTCCCAGTCATTGGTGAAGCCTGACTATTGTCTGGGGAGCCTGTCTGTCTACCCCAGCACAAAAGGGAGAACAATCAGTGGGCTTGAGTAACATCCGATGTATTAAAAGACGGAAGAATAAAGCAGGGAAAGGGCCAAGGAGAGCTGGGTGGGGAGGAAATCTCCAAGAGGCTGCTCCAACGCGTGGGTGTCTGGCTTGCAGAGGCATCCAGCTTTGCCTTCCTGCTGCAGGTGTCATCCAGGCTGGATGCTGGTCAGGGTCGTGCTGGGGAGGGCTGGGGACCCCTCTGTGTGGAAGTTTTCAGAGAAAGGGGTGCTGCTAGCCTGGAAGGGGATTGCTGCCTGCAGTGTTGGCTGTCCACTCACCCTAAAGCTTTCTTCCCTGTGAGGTCAAGCTCCCTAGTCTTCTGGGAACAGAGTGGCAAACAGCCTCTGAGTGCTGGTAAATCAGCAAGGTGAGCACCTCCTGGTTCCTTCTGCTGCCTCTCTGCACTGCCAGATGCTGCTCCTCATCAGAAAGAAAATCTCCTGTGCTACTGAGCTCCAGCCTGCAGCAGAACAATGTCTTTATGCTATTGCCATCAGCTCTGAGGGTCCTGAGAAGCGCATGAAGCCTGCAGGTTTCCCTGGTTGATTATGGGTCCACAGATGTCAAGGTTGATGCACCCTCGCTAGCCTGGCGGCTTGGTGCCCTCACCTGACTTGCTGGAGCCAGATATAAGCAGCCTCACCCTTCCTTCAGACAGCCCAGGGCACTGTTCTTCCTGGGAAAGACCAAGATCCTGGGGGATCGAATATGAATCCAGTCCATGCTTAATCAGCCGGACACTGATGGCCTGTTGTATCCTGCACAACAGCTGTGCAAGAAACGAGAAGCAGCTGTAGTAATGGCTGCTTTCTGAGGCTTTTTCAATAGTCTGGAAGAACCAGGAGCTGCACCTGTGAACTACTGAAGATGACCTGCTTCACAGTTTTATTCCCTCCATCTGCAGTCCTCTCTCTCAAGCCAAATTATGGCCAGACTCCCAATCCCAGTCCTGCTAGACAAAATCACTGAAAGGAGGAGAAAGAAGACAATAAAAAAGAAAGATTTCCTTAAAGTAAAATGGAAACTGATGAAACAAGAGAGACAGTGCCCAGAGCTGTGCAGATCATGTGAAGCCTGAGGATAACCAACTGAGAAGCAGACATCCGGCTTGTTGGCAGTGCTGGTGCTGGAGGTCATTCCATCTGGCTGATGTCTGACCACCACCTCTTCCTGCCACTGCTGCTCCATCTGTTCTGATGGCCAGATGCGTAGCAAGTGCTTTGAGGTCTGAGTGCAGGGGAGGAGAAAAGCAGTTGCTGCAGAGATCCAGACGGGTGATGTGATGGGGCACGTCCCCTGCAGCATGCCCTAGGAGCCTCTCTGTATGCAAAAGAGGGAGGCTGGACGCAGGACCATGAGACAGCTGCAAAGCAATCCACCGATGTCAGGACAGCACAGCATGCTTCCTTTATTTGTCTACCAACTTTGCTGCAATCTCCTCTTTGCCCCATGCTTTTGGCAGCCTCTTGGCAGCCTCTTGGCTGCAGTGGGCATCTCTTGTCTTTTGCAGCCCCACTGCAGTATTGTGATACCTTTTTTCTGTTTTCTCCAGGACAGAGAAGTTAGCAGGCACCTTTTGTACAGCCTGGGCTAGGGGGGTTTTCACCCATACCCCAGCAGGGGAGTGGAGAAAGGGGCAGCAGAGAGAAGCGGGATGCTGCTATGTGGAGACACAGAAAGGCTCTGGCTGTGTGCGCAGCCTCAGATGACTTCTCTGCCCTGTTTCAGTGGAGCTGACCTTGGACACAGAGGTTGAGGCATTTGTGTGGGTAATCTAGGGAATACTTTGGGTTTTGACTGCCTTCCCACTCAGGATGTGGCCACGCTCCTTGGGGTATGAGCAGACACCTTCCCAGGGTTGGAATGGCCTGCTTTGCTCCAGGTCCCTGTGGTTCTTGCTCTGCCTGTAGGGTGGAAGGAGGCATCTCTGGATGACAGTGAGACAAGCAGCATCCCCCCATAGCCCATGCTGGTCCAGAACTCCTGTCCAAATCCAGTTTGATATTGCTTTTATGTTGCGCAGTTCAACTGTGCAAAATGTTTCTGGAGGAAATCAGTGATTGTGCCATTTGTCCCCCACATTTTGGACTCAGCTTTGAGATCAGTCTTTCATTTCCCCAACAGATTGAGGCACAAGCAGAGACAGAGTCCTCATCTACACTATGCACTAGAGCTGGCACAACTCCCATGACCCACTGATCTGTTGAACATTGTGAGGAGGAATCTGAAACCACCATCACAGCCACAAAGTGATGTGCTAACCCAGACTATTGTGGGGAAAGATGGATAATGACTGACAGAGGAAGGGAGACCTCACTCTCATTAGCAGATTCCACAGGTGCTGTGCAGATGTCCTCTTCTGAGCCAGCTGTACCCATTCATTATCTTGAGCTGTTCCTCATTGCCACAAAGCAATGGTCAGCCATCCTGCCATCCCAGCCATTCTCTGAGTGGTCCTCACACTGCCTCTGGCAGTTGGCAGGGCTACATCAAGCTGCCTTTGATGGATTCTTTTTTGTCAGTACTCCAGCAGAAGAGGGGTGCAGAGGTGGGTTCCAGTATACCCATCCGGCACTACTCATTGCCACAGGAACATCTCTCTGCTTCTCAGTGCTTGAAAAGTGAAGTGCAGCCTGGGCTGGAGGTGAGGATCTGGCAGCAGAGTCAGGCAATCCAAGCATCATGACCCCTGACCAGTGACTGAACTTCTTGCACAGGAACCAGTGTCATGCCCAGAGGACAGCAAGAGACATGGACTGTCAGCTGTCAGCAGAAATTTTTGAAACCTTGTCTCTGTTGGAGAACTGCAACCTTGCACCTGCTCTGGTCCCTGCTTGCAGATGCAATTCATAGAATCATAGAATCATTAAGGTTGGAAAAGACCACCGAGTCTAACCATCAACCCAACACCACCATGCCCACTAAACCATGTCCCGAAGCGCCACATCTACACATTTTTTGAACGCCTCCATCACCTCCCTGGGCAGCCTGCTCCCGTGCTTGACCACTCTTTCAAGTAAAGACATTCTTCCTAATATTCAATCTAAACCTCCCATAGTGCAACTGGAGGCCATCCCCTCTTGTCCTAGCGCTAGTTACCTGGAAGAAGAGACCAACACCCTTGTACATCACCACAAGCTCCTTTCAGTTTTAGAAAGTTCCTTCTCCTTGTAGAGAGCGATAAGGTGTCCCCTCAGCCTCCTCTTCTCCAGACTAAACAATCCCAGTTCCCTCAGCCGCTCCTCATAAGACATGTTCTCCAGACCCCTCACCAACTTCCTTGTCCTTCTCTGGACATGCTTCAGCAACTCAATGTCCTTCTTCTAGTGAGGGGCCTGCCATCATGGGACATGCTTCACAGCTGTCCTAGAGCTGAGGTGGTGGCAGGTCAGGCAAAGGGCACAAACTACTGCAGAAGCTCGTGGGAGGTATTGTCCCCAGCCATGTATGAATGTTGTTGCAAAGCTCTTTTACGAAGTTAATCAAGTGTTTAGTAGGTTTATATGTCTGAAACAGAAACAGGAAAGCACGGAAGAAGGAAAGAAGAACATCTTCAACACAGTTACTCAGCACTGGCTGCTACAGATAACTCAGCCCCAACAAGAGCATGGGCAATGGTGCCCACTGCGCAGAAGGTGCATGGGGAGAATTGCGGCGTGACATGTTATAATCACAGCTTGGGGGCTGTGAGTGATCACAGGGTAATGTTTTTACACATTGTCCTGGAGCAGAGCCTGCTGCAGGGAGTGACCAGCTTTGCTCACAGCTGCCAGGGGTCCTGACAACATTTTTGAGGGGACTTCTGACTGGAAATGCAAAGGAAAGCCACAAGGCACTGGGCACAATGAGCCCTGAATCACCCTGAGACTACAGTACTGAGATTTCTGGTGCAGATCTGCCTGTTCAGCCTCTGAAAAAAATCTGGAATAGCTTTGCTAACTTAATATCCCAATAACACTCGGATGCCTGGCAGTGTCCATCAAATAGTACACTCCTCCCTCCTTGTTTTATCCACCTGCATCAGTGCATTCCTGTCACAATAGTGCAAGCAATTCCAGTCTTGCTTTCAACAGCAGAGATGTCCATCTTCAACCTTCAAATGTCCCATATGCTTGCAGAATGATGCAAATACTAATTTATCTTAAGGAGACAGCAGATTTTCAAGGCAACCACCACCTCCAGCTGCACTCCAATTCCCTTCCAGCAATGGCTGCACTGTAGCTTCCAAAACACATACATGTAGTCTACAAAAGTCAACCCAATTTTAACAACCAGATTTAAAAAGCATCATCCTGATAGTTGCTACCCACTCCCACAGAGGAACCTCAGACCAAAAGCTGTGTGGGTGCAGGGTTTGCAGTACCAGGTCCTGGGCTCAGGCTGCAAGTGATGGAGCTTGGTCTGGGAGAAGCTGCTCAGTGACAGGAGACAGAGCACGGAGGGGCAGGTGTGGGATTTCTGAGCAAGGCTGGTGGTGTTTGTTCTGCAGTGCACATGGAAACAGGCCCCAGCATGTGTTCTTGGAAAATAAATGAGATTATATCAAGAATACACCCAACTCCTATAATATACTTTTCATCCTAACAAAACCAGCCCTTCATGACTCTGGATATTACCTACTTGCTTGGGCAAAAGGGTTAACAATGAAGAATATTTGATTTCTTTTATTTGCCTTCTGAATTTTGAACCTTTAGAGGCCTGTGAAATGCCTTTTTCAAAGGAAAGATCCTCACTTCATGTGATTCCAGGAGCTGGTGTTTGCTACAAGCTCTAAGAAGTGTAAAAGTTTGACATTGTCACCAGTCATGCATTTGCCTTTTGTGCTCCCATAGTCAACACCTTCCCAGCTCCTTGCCAACAGATCTTCCAAAAAGTGACGAGGGACACTGATATTTGGCTTTGCAGAGATAATCACTGGCACTTCCTGATGCCTGGTGAGGAGGGGAGGTGGGAAATCAACACCTAGGGTGCTGCTGTAGTACCCCCAGACCAAACAGAGGCCACTCAGCCAGTCTTTGATGTCTGACACATCTCCCCCTTCCCTCCTCACGACCCTGCCATCCTTCAGCCATGTTGCAAGTAGTATTTCTTAAAGCCAGGGAGGTCCTTGGGACCAACATAAATGCAAACAGTCCTTGTGCTTGGTACTCATAATTTGCACTCTATTTTCTTTTTCCCTGTTAAGTGAAGAGCTCTAAGAAAAGCACCAATACCTTCCCTGCCATCACAGGCAAGAGTCAGGCAGCTCTCAGAGATGCTGCATGTCGAGCCCAATGGCCATGTCCTACCACATGGAGGGTGTGCCTACATCCACTGCGATACATGTGTTTACATATACTGCACAAGCAGGTGGGCTGGGGAGAGCTGGCACCACGGATGGATGTTTGGAAGTGGTTGACCACCCTAATTCCAGCTGTGCCACTGTCTCGCCATGGGACACTCAGGCGGTCCCTTTGAGACCCCTGGAAAACAAGGAAAACTGAGCTTTACCGCTTGCAAAGACCTGGGAGCTGAATCACAAAACCAATCAAAGAGCAAAACTTTATGGTGAGAGCACACCACTGTACACTGCACAATCACCTCCAGCATGTGTACATCGGCTAGGGAGCCTCTTGACTCTGACCACAAGTTTTCTGGTCCTTGGCCAGTGCAGTGGTTTCAGCAGAAACTGCCTTTCCTCTGAAAGCAGCAGCCCCTGGTGCTGCAGGGTTTTAGGCTGGTGTCCTGGCTGGGGCTAGAGGAAGGCTGTAAGAGCTTGGCTGCAGGGGTGCAGGTCCCAGCCATGCCAGACCATCCTTCCGTTCAGTTTGTGTCTTCAAAGGACTCTGCTCCCACTCTGCACTATTAATATTTCTGCCTTCTCTACCACAAGCTGTAAAACCTCTTGACAGCAGGGGAGAAGAAAGCACCAAGCCCAGATCTGTTATACATGGATGATGCTCCCGGCAGCCGCTCTGAAGAGAGAAGCTCCATCGGGCAGAGGCACAGAGCAGCTCCCCTTCCTGCCGGCGCCTGCAGGATGGCCTCGCATGCTTGCAGCTGGTACCGCAGCTTAGCTCACGGCTGTTTCTGCTCTCAGTCCACACTGTCCCGTTCCCAATTTCTGCTCTAATGCCAGCTGATGGGTGTCATATCTCCTTATCTCCCACTCCAAAGTTGGCCCCATGTCCAGGCTCCCCCCAGCCGCACAGCTGGCTGCCCTTCTCTCTATGGTTGGAGAGAAGCATCTGCTGGGCAGCTTAGAGACCACATTCCCCCATACAAAACCAGGATTTTGTTTTTCTGCTTACACTCACTAGACAAAAATGCTGCAGCTTTTCCCATGTTTGCTGTTGAGTTGCCAGCTCTGTCCGTGCCCATGCAATACGATCTGAACAGGTATCTTAGGACATGGCAAATTTGTGGCAAGTTACCCAGGTTGTCTCTGTCCTACCACATGTACACACCAATGTCCACAAGACGAAAGAGTTTGGCCTGTTGACCGTGCTAGGCAGTCATTGCCTCCTGCTCTGCTTGCTTTTTGCTGTGCTGGGGTACCCAGCCAGCAGAAGATGGAACAAAGCAATGAACTTACTGCAGAGATGGCGAAAAAGTTTTTGACTAACTGTTGCTTTGCCAAATACGTTTGTGGACTGACAATGCAAGATTTGGCAAATCTGCGTCAGGTTTTCCAATTATTTGTGGCAAAGGCTGCAAAACTCTGAAAATATTAAAAAGCTCTGTTTTCACAAAATCCCTTGGAATACCTAATTCTTCATCCAAACTGACACAATTACATAGATGTAATTGATTAAAATCAGTTCAGACAAAACATTGTCTTCAACTGAGAACAAATGCTCCTGTTCTTCAACTTGTGAGAACGGTTGGAGTATTTTCTTCTAGAATGTTTTTCTTGTTTCCTACAGTTTGTCCATCTCCACCTACAAAGAAAGACTGCCAGCCAGGAATCAAAAAGGACCCTTTGAAAGGCCAGCTAATCTGATCAAGGCTGCCTGAAATATTCCCAATATATTTTTCAGAACAAAAGCAAAACTTGAGATACAATATTTGCTTTCCTTAAATATCTGTTTTCCACGTGGAAAACAAATTTCCAGCATTAATGTCTTTATCACATCACAATCACCCTGAGAGTCCAATTAGGAAAACTATTAGCAGAATTATCTGAGCTGCCGGTCCAAGCAGGTACCTCCCATTATACAGTTCAGTGTCACTGTGAAGTTAAATATGGTTTTGTTTGACCCAGCCAAGTGCTTTGACTTAGCATTGGAGGACGCCAGTCAATTCATCATGATTCAACTTTCCCAGTGGAAACTTGAGATGTTCTGGCAAACATCACTATGTTCTGAAGGAAATATTCAATTTGAGGACAAAACACATTTTTCCATTAAAAAAAAACCCCTAAACCAGAAACTAGCCTCTCCCATTGAGCAGCTCCCGTGCTGTCAGTCAGTGTGCAGCACTCGCCTGGGAAAAGAAGGCCAGGAGCTGCTTGTTTTGGAGCCAGATTTTCAGAAGAGTTTAAGTTCCTTGTAGGCACCTCAGTACAGTCTGAATTTCATAAGAAAGCAGCGCCAGCAGTACCTCTCAATGCAATGGCTCAGTTTTCGAGCACCCCAGCAACAAATGTACTGAGCACTTATAAATTGACCTAGAGGGAGATCATTCAGAGGGACCTGGGTGTCTCTGGCCCAGGATGGAATGGGAAGAAGGAAGCAAGGAGACATGGTTCCTGTGAAGATATTGTTATTATGGCAAGACAGGAAGAGTCAGGGCAGTGGTAGTAGAAGTTGACATATGTGCTCTGTGTCATTTTCATGATGGGGCCAGTGACCATGGTTTTATAATCATTTCACACTAGCAATTTCCACACTGTGAGAGCACGTTGCACCCACAATGGGCTTGAAAACCCCTTATGAAGTAGAATTTTTCCACAGAAGTGCTTCATAGCGTGGGAACTGCTCTGAGCAGAGGCAGGAGGAAAAGCTTGGCAAAATGAACATTTTCCTAAGCTCCCAAGTCAAAGGCATGTGAAACTGGCTGGGGCAGTAAAGCAGGACCTGCTGGAGTAACCGAGAGAAGGCAGGGATTCAAGACCTGTGCAAAGAACTGATTCATGGATATTACAGATATGCTTTCTCTTTCTTTTTCTATCTTTTCTAAGCTCTGGATACTGAACCTATGAGACTATGTGTTTCATTGCAGTTTGGAAAGGAGGTAATCCCAACTTCTGGTCATCCCTTTTGACTTTAATGGACCTACCACATAGTTTTAGAAACTAGATCTGGTGCAGCTTCCCTCCCATTCCTGAACACTGCCTAACAAATGATTGCCTTTTTGATCACCCTGAGGACCAAGATGACACCTTCATCAGTCTGCCTGCACTGCCTCCATAAACTCTCATATGGTCATAACATCCATGCAACCCACTGGCATGTGCACACAAATAGTAGCTTGCCCCTGGGTTTTTCAAAACTGAATTTTGCCTGTTTTGTTCTCCTGGCAAAGGTCTGTCATCTGGCAGAGGCCCAGGTTCCTGTGATACTCTCCTGGTCCTCGGTTCCCTCGTCTTCTGCTCTGAAAATGCCCACGGAGCATTTTTTCATTTCCTTTCTCCTAACCAGTCACCAGTCCATATCAATTGAATTTCTTAAAGAGAGTTTGATGGGGGCTCATCTTGGAATGAGAATTTCTTGGAATTTCATTTCTGGAAACTCAAGAAGTAATTTCTGTTCAATTTTCTGTTCAATTTCTGTTCTGCCTCTTGGTGACTGCAAGAGATGGTTTCCTCTTCTCAGACCTGCCTCTTTTTATCCCCTATCTTCCATTTATCATTTTATCTACTAACTCTGTTCCACTCCCTCTGATGGGCTTAAGGGTCTGTGATTCCCTGGATTGCCCCTGAAGGCTTTTCAAAAGTTGGTGTTGCATTTGTCCCGTTGTGTTTTTCAGACAGCAGAACTGGTTTAAACGATGGGGTAAGCAGAATGGTTAGTAGGTCAGTAATCTCAAATTTGCATGCCTTTAGAAGCTGTGCAAGTATCATCTAGTTCTGACAATTTTTGTTATTTTTGTCTTATCCATTTGTTCTCAGATTTGTCCACATTAAAAATGGCTTTGAGGGAAGCACCCACAGCCTGTTCTCAGGGAACAACAAAGAAAATGATTTAATTTTATGGTGGTAGTCTTGTGTTTGAGCAGCTCTTCCCATCTCTGCCAACTTTTGGCCTGTCAGATTGCTTGCTTCTCATGTATTGGAAATAGTTGATATTATTATTATTGACTGCTGTTACATCACAAAAGTAGTTAGCTATTAAAATTTGTCTGGCTCACTCATCCTATTTCCCAATTATGTGAGACGAGACAAGGGACTGGATCTCTTTGCACAATTTTTAGCCCTTGCGAGTGAGGGGATAACATTATTGATTTCTGATTTTTGTCTCCATCAATATGTCATCAGAAGTAGTGTCATCCCAGTCACAATCTCAGGACGAAGGGTAACACCAGCCTTGCATGAGTTAGAAAATAAGTACTTGTTATGCCAATACAATATTTGGCTATGGAGACACAGTGCTGCTCCCCTCCACTCTCCATTTCAGCAGATGACCACGCTGGCTCTAGGAGCCACATTTGGGTTCCTTTATGCGTTGTCAGAGCCATCATGAAAGCGCTTGGGGAACACCTCTGAAAGCCAGCCAGAGGGTTTGTACATCCCTCAGCTTCTCCACAAGCGTCCTCACATTCTTTTTGTGTGCAAGTAAGATGGCTTATTTCCATCATATATCAAGATTTTGGAAATCAAGTAAGACAGTTGTGAGAAAAGACATCCATTACTCTTGATCTTGAAAATTAGATTGCAGAGAATGCCTTTAGAAAACTGCAACTCAGAGACGTCTGAAGTTTGGCAAGAGAATCCTCAGAAGATAAAATGAAAATGATCTTTTGGACCAGAGACAGACACTCTGAGTATTTGGTCATGCCCTTTGGCCTATCTAATGCTGCAGTTACCTTGCAAAATTTTTAATTATGTTTTTTAGAGATTTACTAGATCCTTTATAATAATACTCTTAGACAACAGCATTACTGTTTTCACAGGGCATGAACTAACCTGAACAGCTTGTAAAATCAGTCCCAGAGTATTTGAGTTGTCACACTCATATGCCAAATTAGAGAGGTGAAATTCTGAAAGGTCTTCCATTGAATTCCTGGGCTGCTTCACTTCCCCAGAGGCAATGGAAATGAACTCTGAGAAATCCCAGACTTGGCCACACCAAAGACAGTTACTAGGTTTTGGTGCTTTCTTAGATTCATTAGCTTTTATCACCAATTAATTAAAGACTTCACCAAGTGATCTTCCCATTCCTGGACTTATTAAAGAGGGGACACATGTGAGTCTCACTACGCCAGTTTAGATGCCTACCATGCACATGTCTATGTCTGACTAGAGTTTGGGTTCCCTTTATAGTCCCATGAAGAGAAACAAGTCCTTTTTCTGTGTGATTCATACAGCCTATTTTAGGTATGCATTTTAGGTGGAGATAAATCACACCCTGGTTGCTGAGGAAATAGGTGATAGTTTTAAACAGGTTTTTATAATTGTCCCATTCATAATACACATAGACCCTTCCCATCAATTCATGGTTAAAGCAGATGTTTCTCATTGTGCTGGAGGAGCAGTGGTAGCTCAGTGAAAGACCTTTCAACCACAGCTTCATCCCTACAAAAGCTATTTTTAGTGACTGAGGTTAGCTGAATTAAAGAGAATTAGCTGCTACTGATGAGCTACCTGCAGCTGAGCCACCCCTGCCCAGCTGGGATGGGAACACTGAGGAGGCTAAGGCACCATGACTGAAAGACTCAACTTCTTTTAACCCACTTTGTTTCCTGATTATCACCTTATCACCTTTCATTTCACTATCTTGTATTTTGGCCCGTTGGGAAGATGGGGAAAGTAGGCTTTGTGTTAAAAGTAGAAGCTAAGCAGCTGTGGTCTGCAGTCCTGAAGATCAGTTTTAAAACGACCTGGAGTTTGCCAATGTAACTTGTTTAGATCACTTAGCCAACTGAAGATGATTTTGCCTACTCATGGCTCATAGCCTTCAACCAAAACAAGGTACCCACACAACATGCAAATATGAGATTGCTTACTCTGGTTAGAAGACAGCTGTAAGCCCATAATAGGATGTTTAGTTTAAGGTCTGAGCAAGCCACTTCTCTGACACAGTAGGTCATTTAGGGATTATGAGCTTCTCACCATATTCTTTTTGACTGGCCTACGATGCCTGGGGACACCCAGGAGTGTATTATATATGCTGAAACCTGCAAATATATCAAGGCTGTAGAACTAATGGTGGCCCTGCATCTTTAATTGCACAAGCTCTTTCTTTAGCTTATATTTTTGATGTAAACTTACATTTCCTACCTCCAGGGAATCAGAATGGCTTTTTTTTGGCTTATTAATGAACTTAATTAAGACAATACACCTTCTACCCTGCATCTAACCTCCTACTATTAAGGAAGCAGCTCAGTTCTTTTTAACTTGTAGACTTGCTGCTTTACTGTGATTTCTGACCAAAAGCCTCAGATTTCATCCATGTTTTAGAAAGAACTTCTTATCCTGTTGGGAACTGTTCCATATTCACTTTAAGGTAATGGGTAAATAAAGAAAATAAACTAAACTTTGGGATGTTGGTTAGGCTTGCACTGCCTGGATGACTGGGTATATTTATCCTGTTTATACAATTTCCATAGCATTCCTCCATTCATTTACCTGTACAGATGCCTGGACTGACAAGTTGAGGTCTATCAATGATTTCACTCTCAGTTGCACTAAATTACAAAGGGCCAGATTTCTCAGCTAGACCAGACTGTGCACTGGGATTACAGTCCCTTCTGAAAAAATCAAAGCAAGTCTTTAAAGCCCAGCCAGATTTTCATTGTTGGGAGCCTCCAACTCCATCAAAAGGAGAGACAGTCTAGACAAAACACCTACAAACTTCACTCCCATCTAAAAATTTAACTGTTGTTTTCTGGGGGAGCCTTTCACAGTTTCTGCTCAGATCAACCCAATAAATTACATCTTTGCTGCTTTGAGTTCTTCCACTGTTTCATGAATCCCCATGAAGAGACATTTGAAAAAACACTCCCCTCCCTCTAATCTGTAATGGGGACCACCTCTAATGGTGACCCTCTGGAGTGTGAAATCCAATACTGGATTCTGAGGAAACTTAGAGACAGCATTTCTTCAGTTTGGGAGTTATCCACATTGGAGAACTCCTGGAGAGCCACTGAAAATCTCACAGAAAATACCTCCATCCAGCAGACACTGAGAAATCTCGGCCATGCCATGGTAGATAGGTATGGTGTCTCTATGGAGGCTCCATGTCCTGGGGAACCCCTCTCCAATAGTGTTATACCCACATGATAACTAACGAGGTGCTTGTATAGCCATCCCAAAAGCTTCCTATACTCA
Source organism: Phaethon lepturus (assembly GCF_000687285.1). Taxonomy (NCBI): domain Eukaryota; kingdom Metazoa; phylum Chordata; class Aves; order Phaethontiformes; family Phaethontidae; genus Phaethon; species Phaethon lepturus. The sequence goes on along the minus strand of NW_010558241.1, from coordinate 9,486 downwards.
GCTGTCAACAGCTCCTCAGAACTCTGCCTATGCATCCCTTAATGTTTCCTGCTTTAAGCACTAATCCAGTGTTTTCCCATCTTATAGGCCTGTTATGGTTTAACCAGTTCTTGACGGCTTAGCAACAACTGAAAACATCAGCACGTTATCAACATTTTTTCATTCCAAATCCAAAACATAGTCTCATACTTTCTTCTATGAAGAAAACTGACTCTCTATCCCAGCTGAAACCAGGACAAGGCCTTGTTTCTTTTTGGAAAAAATACTCTGGCTTCGGTGGTTGTTTCAGTGGAGAGGCTCGAACCCTAGTGAGCCATGACACTGGGGACCCACAGCACAGTCTGAGAGTGTCAGATGGGTTCTTGCAGGCTTTTTTCCCTTCCAAAATTCTTGTAAAAATGAACAGACTAGAAACGTTTAAAGCAGTTGGGAATGAGGAAGGCAAATTGCCATCTGCCTGCATGAGCAGTCTCTGCTAGCAAAGCTGGTGCTTAGCCATGCCCTTCAGAGGACAGGCACCAGCCGTCTTTCTGGAGGTCATGAGCTCCTGCACATAGACAGACTTAATAAAATCATGGTGTGCTCATTTTCTGCCCTGAGCACATGTATTAACCAGGGAGCCATGTTCTATAGTCAGAATGAGTGCAACATAAGCAAAAGAGATGTCAAGTCCCACAGATAAAATCACATCTGGGGAATAGCCCCGACACAATCACAGTCCACTGAGGATATCACAGCAGTGACTCATCCTGTTGTCTCCAGGGTAAATCTGGATGAGATGGTGAATGAGATGAGAACACAAAGTGCTAAAGCAGATCCACCCAATCCTGAGGCTGCCAAAATACCCTGGTCCTTGTGGTTGACAGGTCTCTAGCCTCCGTGCTGGGCTAGCCCACTACATCCCCAGTTTCCAGGGCTTGCACCTCCCTTACTGGAGAGCAAAGCCAGACAGGCAAGTCCCAGCTCTGTGTGGGATGGGTGCAGAATGGCATGACAGCAGAATTCCCTTTCCACCGGATGCACACTGTTAATAGGTGACCCTGCTCTCTCCTGGGCATGATGCCCTCCAGGTAGAGGAAAGCAAGCTGCTCCTGGGACATAGCGCTCTGCCAAGGTCACAGGTTGTTGTTCTGCCTTCCCTCTGGTAAACCCTGCTCCAGACCCATGGAACTGTGGCATCCACCAGCTCACCCAGCTCTGTCCTCCTCTGTCTCCAAGTGCTGACACTGAGACAGCATTTACCTCCATCCCTCCAGTTTCACAATGATGCCACTCTGGGAACTTACTCCCAAACAGGTACAAAAGAGACAATTGATTTGTACTGAGGAAACTCAGAGACAGCATTAAGTCACTGAGAATTTTTTTTGAAAACAGAGTCTTACAACAGCAGTAATCAGTTCAACTGCTCACGCTTGGTGGAAATTTGAAAGATCATGTTTTCACATCCCTGCTGGTTGCTGTAGTGTGAACAGTGAAGCGACCCTCAAGCAGAGTGTTTCTAATTCCCATTTTTGACAGATGCAATCTAGTGCAAATCCACTTGGCTGTAGTTCCTGGAAGCTGGTGGATGTGGAGGATTAAAAAGCAGGTAAATGCCAAATAGTTGCAGAACAGTACCTGGAATTAGTAAATCACCAGACAATGCAGATGAGATGGGCTCATCTATTTAGATCAGTCTCCGCATTCTTGTAGGAGGCAACAGAGTCAGAGGAATGCACAGCCTGCACACATCAGTAATAATGAATTGTTCCATTGTGACACTTAATGGGAAGGTTCATTAATTACGAGGAGTTTTTAAACTGTGGGGGTTTACCCAGGCAATGGACAAGCTCTATGGGCAGGACCAATGTTCCTCAGATTGGGAAATCATAAACAGCTTGTGCAAACCTCCCACCTCTGGCTGCCATATGCTGGACCAATTCCTGAGTGCTCAGTGCTGGTTTTACTCAGCTCTTCTCAGTGCTGGTGGCTTGAGCAGCAGATGGGGCTCCCACCCTGCCCCTTCCCTGGTCCTGCTAGAGGGAAAGCTGTGTGAGACAGCAAGGGGAGGCAGAGCAGGGGTGGGAGGCAAGACCCCAGTGTGATGTTGTCTGTGCCTAATCCATACTCTGACCTGGAGAGGGGCCTGGGACCTCCTTGCTGGGGCTGTGGTAATGTGTCCTCATATGCTTAATGCCACATGTGTCTGTTCTGGGTCTCCAGACTCCTGGCCATCATCTGCCCAGTGCTTGAGGGACACTGCCACCAAGTACAGCCAGCAAGAGGGGACCTGCAGGGGCTGTGAGATGAAGAGAGCTGTCAAGGACCCTCCCTACTGCAGGATCCTGCAGTTCACACTCTCTTCCCCATAGCTCCAGGTAGGGAACTGACGCGCATGATGCCCTACATGAAGTAGAGAGGACCCTCCACCAGCCATTTTTGCTCCAAGCTCCCTGGCAGCTGCAGGGTGTGGGAACCTTTGCCTGCTGGCAGTAGATGCTGCTCCAGTGGAAAGCCCTGAGTGCCAGCCCTGCTCCCTTCCTTTTCAGATACAGATCGATGAAGCGATGACCCCAGCACCTGTGGCCCGGTCTCCTGGGAGAAAGGCAGTGAAGTGCGTGGGCCATGTCTGGAAATCAGATGCCCTGCAAGTGACTCAGTGGCACTCCCTCTGCTCATGCACCAAAGCATCACCTGTCCTGTCCAGACAAGTTGCACCAGCATGAGCAACAACCAAAATCCAGCAATGCCAAGATGACAATATCTGAGAGCCCAGTGCTGCCAGGATCCATGTGTGGGGAACAGCCCTTTCTCAGGGAACAAGTGGTAGGCACCGTTTAAGGAATTCAATGTGCTCAGTGAAACACCTTCCCTGGCCTGAAGAAGGCCAGCAAACGGGAGATGCAGGGACCATGGTGGGGTCCAGGTTGATGTAGGCTACACCTTCTCCAGCCCCACAACTCCAAAGACCACAGGGCAGACAGAACTCTGTTCACACCTGCTGTATGTGAAGTGGGAAAGTCCCAGATAGCACCTGGTCAAGGGAAGATTAAACAACAAGCACACAGCAACTCCATCACTGCAGGTACCACCCAGTTGCCTGAGATGAGGAGGGAGGGCATTCTGCTGTTTCCCTACCCTCTCACCCCATAAGCTCCTGCTGTGTTGGCCATAGTTGCCTCAATGGGTAAAGATTCCTGTGGTCATCACTCAGCCCTGACCTCCATGGAGGTTCCTTTCCCAACATCTTGTATCTGTGCTTGAGGAGGATGCTGAGCAGTTGGCTTCCCTGGTCTCCATTCCCTGAGTGGACAGCGAATGTGCCTGGCATCTCTAACACATGTACAGTGCAATGCCAAGCTCTGACATTCCTCTGGGGAAGGGCTTCTAACAGATGGCTTATGGCTCTCAAGCACCTGGAAAGTATGGCTGTCATGGTCTGATCTTCCATTGGCCCAGCTATGGCAAGGCTGGCCTCAGCTGCTCTGAAAATTTGCAGTTTGTATCTGCTTGAGTTTTGGGCTATCTCCAGTGCCTAACATAGGAATGTCGGTGCTACTCCAGGGCAAAGACAGGTCTCCTCTCAGGTCTGCTTGATGATGCATGGCTTGGGTGTATAGCAACATATCTGCTAGCACTCTCTCTCCTGAAGGTCTTAATCTTACAATAAAGCAACCTGGGGCTCCACTTCAGGCTATGGAGGTGAGTAGTCCCAGCCCTGGAAGTCTGTGGCTTATCCTGGGCTAGCCAAGAGAAAATGGTCAACTTTGAAACAAGTGGGATTGTGAAAAAAATAATGGGTAATAGGGTAGCAAAGCTCCTCCAGTACAGCTGTAGGACTCCCTCATGTGCTAAGAGGAATGCAGTCCTGCAAGACCCCCCTGCCAAGATAATTCAAAGTTATAGGATAGTAAAAGCCCTTCTAGGTCTAATCGTTACTAAACCATGACACTGGTGAAAGTTCAAACTGTACCAGGGAACAGGAGCAACCAGGACAGCCCAGGGCACCTTTGAAACCTTCTGATGTTACCAAGTCTGACCTCAGACACAAAACTTCCCAGACATACCCTCACATCTGCCAGGCAGAAGAACGTGATAACTAGTCATTAATTATTATCTGGACCTTTAGAAAAATCATGGTATGGATGGGCCCTGCCCTAGAAGGCTTGCACTGTAATCAGTTGTGTGGGACTGTGGGAAAGACTGTGGGATTGGAGCTACAAGATATAAATATTGCCTTTCTGCCTCCAAAAAGTTGTGAGTCAGGGAGGAGGTCACATAACTGATGAAGAACATTACAGAAAGAACTGGATATAAAGTGAATATATTGGACTGATTTATCAGGATTTAGCAGAATCCTGGCTACAACAGCAACAATGATCTACACCATGAACTGGAAGATCAAGACCAACAGTGGGATTAAATAAAGGATTATTTTAATCTGGTTGTCGCCATGAGTTCATGCAGTGATAACAGGATCTGGGAACAGAACCTTGACCTCCCCACTAGCCTGCAAAAACTTGCCAGAGAGAAGCACAAGTGGGTGGATGCCGGAGTCTGGCAAATCAATGGAGGTGTGAACTGGGTCTGGCTGGGCTGGAGTTAATTTTCTGCATAGCAGCCCATATGGTGCTGTGTTTTGGATTGGTGACTATGTTGATAACACACCAGTGTTCTGGCTATTCCTGAAGAGTGCTTGCACAGCATCTTTTTCCCACTCTGCCCCTCCTAGGAGTAGGCTGGGAGGAGAGACAGCCAGGACAGCTGATCTGAACGGATCAGAAGGATATCCCATACCATATGACATCATTCTCAGGAAAAAAAAAAAAAAAAAAAGAAAAAAAATGGAGGAAAGGAGTGGAAGGGGGGAAATTCGTGTTATGACATTTGTCTTCCCAAGTAACTGTTACATGTGATGAAGCCCTGCTTTCCTGGAAGCGGCTCAACACCTGCCTGCCAATGGGAAATAGTGATTTCCTTGCTTTGCTTCGCTGGCATGGCAAGCTTTGCTTTACCTATTAAGCCATCTTTATCTTGATCCGTGAGGTTTCTCCCTTTTGTCCTTCCAATTTCCTCCTCCATCCCACTGAGGGGAGTGAGCAAGCGGCTGGGTGGGTACTGAGCTGCTGGCTGGGATCAGCCCTCATAAGCTGTCATACCGTGAAGCTCTCTGGGGCAATGCAGTCAGTCTTTTATTTATTGCAACTCATCCGGTCTCTTGCACTTTTCTCTGGATGGCAAGACTGCAACCAGAGTGAGAACCGTATTACACTGTTTTCTGACCACCTCTTCTGAGAAGTCCCAGACCACAGCATCTCTTCATTTATTTTGGCTGTAGCACAGTGATCCGTGAAGTTGTCCTTTTGGGACAACCTTATCAGCTTGCTCTTAAGTCCCTAATTCTGGGCTGCCTGCAAAGAAGGAGCCCAGGACATAGTCAGAGGGAGAGATTCTGCTCCCCATCTGCTTCATCAGGCGATATTTCCTGCTCCTACAGTCTCGCAGATAGATTTGTGCTCTACTTCTGCCCTGAAACACTTCAGTTTCCCACCTAATATGTTACCCTCTCCCAGTCACGGTGCCAGCACCACTCCGAGTTGTGGTTTATCCTTCCTCTTTGGGATGAATCTTACTGTGGAGCAAGCTACCAGCCGGCAAGCTCAATAAATAATGTTCCCGTCCACACACAGCCCAGACCTCTGGGCCAGAGGCAGCATTCTCATCTCTTTGGAAGTAACAGAAATAGTCTCTGGAGAAGACACTGTGTTGGGTGAGAGAGATGGATAAACTGTTGGGATCCCAGGGGATCGCTGCCTGGAGACATTTATTTCCTTTTGCAGGAAACTGTAAGGATCAAGGAGCAAAAAACAACTGTTGTTGACATTGTCAAATGGAGAGTAGCATTTTTATCGGATTTGAAAATTGCTGGTGGTTTTCAGCCATTTTGGGCTGAAAATTATCTGCGTTCAGACCAAAATGAAACATTATGGCTGAAAGCTTTTGAAAAAATGCCTTTTGGACTTCCGGCCTTTTCATGAGAAAATTTTGAAGACAGCAGCCATGAAATCCCAGCCAGCAGAAACTGAGGATCCAACCCAAGGGATCCATCTTGGTTGTGGGGACACATGGCAGACAGGATCCTGCTGGTCTTTCCTCCTACTGACGCAGCCCATGCGGGCAGACTTCCCTTGTGGTACCAGCGCTGGAGCGGATGATACAATCCGTTAATTTCTGAACCCTTTCATGGGGAACTACTGATCCTGCCAGCATCCTCCCTACCGTAAACCAGAAAAGCCTGGGTCTCTGTGGCTAGTGAGCATCCAAGCCCTGCCTCCCAAGACAGTGCATGATTTATAGGCTCTGTAGAAGAATATCCAAGCATTTATGACAGCAGAGGAGGAGAGCTTCTGCATGCTGTTTGTAGCAGCTTGGCTTCTTGGCTGAAACTCACAGCCCAAGGTAAGAGATTAATACCAGCTGCATTCCTCACCATGCGCACCGCCTTCTAAGGGCAACAAGATGCCTGCAGGGGTTTGGGCTGAGGTGCTCTCCAGCCAAGGCCAGCAATGGCATGGCAGTGACTTGGGAGCTCCTCTGGTGGGACAGGCTGCATTTCAGAGATGCCATGAGCTGGCTCGTCATAGACTGCTCTCTGCTACCCTGAGTAACTAGTGGGTTTCCATTAACTGCAGCAGACTCTATGGTGTCACCAGGGAAGCCACAAGACATTAGAGCGTGACGGCTCTTGCCTTGTCTCATTCTCCAGTGGGTGGTCCCTGCGCACCAAGAAAAGCCTTTCTTCTGCTGTCAAGTGGGTAACGAGAGTCTTCCTGTCTCCAGCACACATCGCTGCTGGAGCCCCTGTCTGCATGGTTCACACAAGTGGTGGTGAGTCACCGTTGCTCCCGACTCTGCTGGGGAAAAGCTGCACTTATCAGTGCAATTGGGAAAGATCAGGGCAGGGCTGGGGAGCTGAATCCTTCTGCCGAGGAGCCAGACCTCACTTGTGGGAGTTTAGCAATGGACGAGCTGCTGTGGATGGACCTGACTCACCATCCCCAATGTGAGCCAGCCTTTGCTCTGTGGCCCCCGTGGTTCAGGTAGATGCCCTGCTCCTGCTTCTGCACACCTGGTTTCACAAGGTGTGTGAAGTAACAAGGCAGGGACAATACTTGACCAGGAGAATACAAAAAAATCCTAGGAAGCCAGCATGTGTGGAATGTCTTGGTCAGAAAGCTTTGGCCAGGGGGCAAACTGACAGGAAGAGGAGTGGATGAAGAAGGAGCACAACAGCCTATGACATGGGGAAACCTCAATCTCAGAGCCCGGCATTCACAGACCGAGCAGAGACCTGCCCAGGGATGCACGGAGTGTCCCCAAGCCTCCTGTTTGCCAGACTGGGGCACAGCAACTGGCTCAGGCTGCTCACTAGGCACATATCTGTGGTTTATAGCCCTTTCAAAGATTTTTGTCACACATCTTATCAAGGGAAATGTTTTTATGCCTGGGTATTCAGATGCCTGGGATGATCCCTTGCTCCACAGGCACCGTGGTAGTTCAGGGCTGTGAAAATCTGCCTGTCTTTAGTTAGTGGAGGGTTTTGCTTGACAGTGTTCAAGTCCCAGTGTCAAGGCTCTTCCCTACAAGCAGTGTCTGCTCTGCAGATGAGGTCTTGATTGATGTGAATGGAGCATTTAGGATAAGCTTCTGGACATCTTTTGAGAAAGATATCTTTTCTAAGGCTTTTGAGCTGATGCTGGAGTCAGAGTGGCTCTGGTTGGCAGGCTTCTGCTCCTTCCAAGACCACTAGGCGTAGTTATAACACTAAGGCTTTATGAACCCTTCCTTGCAGGGATTTTGAATTCCCCCTTTTTGTACCTGCCAGAAACAGCATCAGGTGAGAAGGAAGCTCTTTTGCAAAAGTGCTGTAGCCAGTGGCACCCCAGAGAGCTTCCAGCATGCGGCTATCATCACATTCATCTCTGGCAGTTTTTCCATACCCTTATGGGAAGAGTCTGTCCCGGAGAAGCTGCTCTGCTGCACATTGTGCTGGGCACTGAAGTGCTGCCACAGAAACAGGGAGAGAGTCTTAAGGAGACTGTGAAAGAGCCAGCATATACACTAGCCTTGCAGACAGAATTATTCATGATCCCACCTCATAGCCTCAGTTGAAATGAAAGCTCTTCCAGGCTGAAGTGTGAAGCTGCCTACTGGTTCACGCAACACTGCTGGAGAATGGAGGCCAGGATGCTTGAAGGGAGTCCCTGGGTGTATCCGTGCAGTCAGTTCAATCTGCTCCCTGGCTTGCTCCAGGGTAGGTTTGGTTCCCACTGGAGCTCATCAGCTAGGTCCCAGTGCCGCATCGGATCTAGCCTATGCCAGCAAGTCCCCTTCAGGGAGGCGTCCAGTTCTAGCAAAACAGTCCTTCCCACTTCCACCTGCCTCCCGTGCCTCTGGTTCAGCTCTCCAGCAAGAGCAGCTGAGTGCAGACCTGCCTCTGCACTCTCATAGGGATAGTCCCTGAAGCAGGACAGCCAAGGCCGCTTCCCAAAATCTTTGAAGTTAGTGGAAAAACCCAAGCTGGTTTTGCTTGGGTTTTCAAAACTGATGGAAATCAGACCAGATTAAATCCTCCCCCCACCTTCACCAGGAGAGGCAGCTGGAGCTGCATGCTGGGGTGAAACCTGATGCTTTGCAGAGCCTGTGACACAGGAGAAAATCACCACGGGTGCTGTCATGGGGAGTCCCGCTTCAGTGCCTGGCTTCACTTAAGTCCCCCCTTGTTAATGAGATGTGACTGCAGAACAGGGCAGGAGAAACTACTTGAGGCTGATGGCAAAGGCTGTGCAGAGCCACAGATCCTATGAAGGATCAAAGCTTATCCCTCCCTTCCTTCATGCTCCACTCCCAGGCTGCTCAGGGAGAGATGTGATTGATGGCTGGAAAGAAGATGATGAGCTCAGGATGCTGGATCTGGACCCGTCTCTGCTGGAGCGCAGGAGGATCAACGCACACAGAAGCTCTCTCTGCTGCTCAGCGACACTGGCAGTTTGCTCCAGTTTCCACCCCAGCCTCTAAGCCCTGTTAAGAGCCACCAGTTCCTGTGCTTCTCATACTGGATGGCTCAAGCTCCAGGAACTTAATTTGTGACGGCTACAGTCTGCCTGGCAGGAATTAGAATGTCTCAAAAGAACAGTGAAAATGTCTGGTGTCGTTTTTTCTGCAAAAACTGCTCTGGAATAGCTCCTCCTCAAGAAACCCTTCTGACAGTCACAGCAACTTGGATTTGGGAATCATGCCTGCATACAGGACTTCTTCCATAAAAGCCCCAGAGCTGCCAGTGCAGGGGACCCAGCTGGCTCTGCTTCTCTCATGTAGACAAAACCTAATTCCAGGCTGAAGTTTCCTTAAGACACGTCTCATATTTCAGGATCTTTTGGTGCTACTTTCATCTCCAATCCACATATTGCAGCTCTATAATAATAATAATAGTAATAATAATAGTAA
>NW_010558240.1:29750-65189 GCF_000687285.1 Phaethon lepturus | reverse complement strand
GCCCCGAGAGGCTGCGATGCGCCGGACATGCTCTTCCGTGCCCCGGGGTGAACGCACTGGAACCGCCTTGGTTAAGCGCTGGTCGTTACTACCCCGGTGGAACGCTAACCTTGGTTGCCAGTTAACCATCAGGAAAATAACTACAATTTCAACAACGCGATGAAAATAAATCACACACATTAAACCTAAAACAATCGTAAATATTAAATCCACTGAGTCATGCTGTTTCTTGTTTGAATATGCCTGGTTTTAGATTTAACCCGCTGATTCATCATATGTTGCTTGTCCATCTGTTACTTACTGATTAATAAATACAGTACACAAAAAACTCCATAGGAAATAAACGAATACCAGCTCAGTGTAAGTATTAGGTCAGTAAAGAGGAGAAACTTATAATAAAAAAGCCACCTTACAATCCTATCAGACTAGAACAATCAAAAGTATAATGCCATTTAATGTTTATTTAAGCCTCTTTATCGAACATATTTTTCTATTTCATTTAATTCTAATGAAGATTTATGTAAAATCTATGCAAAGACATGAAGACTTAGTCAGGAAGTCAGAACAATCTGAAATTTGTATTTTTTGGCAGCAACTTAGTACTTTTATCAGAAATCATTAATTCTAAAGCATAGCCATGAAATAAGAACAACCAATACTCTTTGATAAGGTCCAGTTTTGCAGAACTGCAGTAGTGAAGAAACAGAATAAGCTTTGACTTCTGTTCCAAAAGTAGCATTTTATAACATAGCAAAAAAAAAGCCTGCTTTTGATCTTAGTTTATTAGATCCAGATCAGAGAATAGAATGAACTATTTATCTCTAAAAAGTAATATCTTTTTGATTATATGTCATAGCAAAAATCTTATCTTTGTCTTGGAATTTTTGAGACTAATGCCAACAACATTAGGAGTCTGATGAACTTTGACAGTAGTTCAGCCAATTATGTGATGAGCGATGAAGATGGAGTCTTCTTTACTCCTCTGCGACATTTCTAGAAAATGTAATTCTGAAAATCTAAATGGAGCCATTGCTTTTCACCCCTGTGGGCAGAGCCATAATTCTTCAGATATACGTTCTAACTGGGTTTTCTAATAGCTCTATTCATTTCTCAATCTTTCTAATAAGATTGCCAGAGAGGACAGCTTGTCTCTGGCACATTTCTCTTCCAAACGGACAAAATCATCTGAGCTATTATTCAAGCCTTTCAGCATCACATTTTGGTCATCAGAACTTGTCAAATTAAACAAACTAATATTGCAATTTAAAAAGAAAAATGAAAAAGACAGAAGAAGACACTGTGGTTCCTGTAATTTCCACAGCACACTCTGTAAAGTCAAACATGCTTTAAAAGTGAAATACAGAGGAATATATACTAAACTGACTCCAATAACTGGCATTCATTGTGTGGTGTGAAAATTTCCGTAACAATTTAGAACCTAAAATTGTAACCAAATACTGAAGTACCACTGCACATAGTAGTACTGAAATGTAGAAAACATTCTATTGAATTAGCAAAGGCATTTTTTGAGCAGGTCAGCAACTTGTTCCTGCAAAACATAAGCCAAAATGGTTTAGCAAATTCTTAGTTTTACAGTCTGGGGGAAAAAAAAAAAAGATAAAGAGAAAAGCTTTTAATATCCCCAAGAAGACTATGGGGAAAAGAAAAGCAGCATGGAAATAAATGGACTTTTAAATCAAGTTAGGGGAAAACTCTTCATGATTACACCAATAATATATCATTACAATACATAAAATTGTAGCTCAGAGTAGCAACAAGAAATTGTGACAAACTTTATTTTTAAAAAAAACAGTGAAGTTTAACTTTATTTGTATATGAGAGTTCTTATGGGATGGAGGAGATGATAGGTTTACTCTTAGCATAACTTAGATTACAGAGTAACCAGTGAATTACAAAAAGACTCCTTAGAAAAAGGAGGAGTCAATTTAAGAAGTTTAAAGGAAAGCCTGACAATTGGTAAGGGAGGAATTCCTTGGAATAAAAGAGCATAGTCAAAACCCAGTCTGGCACTTCCAGAAGTTGCCTTCTCAGCAGCTACAGGGAGTTGTTAAAACTTTGTGACCCACATGCTAACAAGTGTTTTGATGAAAAGCTGGGGCTTTGTGTTCAAACCGCTTCATTTATATTGCAAAATGAAGACTCTAATGTCCTATGCCTCATAGGACTCTTAAGTTCAACCCTGAGTGCTGGTGTAGGATCACGTTTCACTTAATTATTCTGCATTAAGAGACACGAACCATCAAAACACACTGGTATAAAAACTGCATCTCTTCATAGCAGTAAAAAAAGAAAAATATAGCAATCTAAAGGTCTACAACCACATTAATTCAGCAGCTAACAAACAGACCTTAAGTGGGAAGGATCTGTATGTAATTTTTCTTCTACTCAGTCACTATATACGTTTCCCTTTATGAATTAAGATATTCCTAGCCATTTTATTTTATCTTAATTCCACCAAATGTGAAAGTTATTAAAGCCAAAGCAACAGATTTTTTGCTGTAGTGGTTTCTTCTTAAAGTTCTCAATTCTCAGCGTGTCCAAAGTCCCTCTGCTTCAACAAATTCTTGAGGAAGAAAACACCATTATACATGTAATCTGCTACCTGCTCCTACCATGGAAATGTAATTGTCTCATAGTTCAAAGACTTAGAAGAAAAGAAGTCTTCAGATGCATTACTCACTTGTAAAGAGCAAATGGAAACAGAAACTGAAGAGAGGGCTTGGATTTTCATAGAGTTTACTTTCTTTAAAAGAGAGAAAATATTAGAAAGTGAAAATATTGCAGTGAATAAAAATAGAGTTGACAAAAAATGATTGCTGTCCAAAAGAAAATGTTCCTTTGAAAATGTAGCAAACAAAATCAAAAGCTTGAGTTTTGTCTACAGATATGACTGGTACAATCCAAACCATACCATTCTTTTAATAGGGTAAATTCCAATTAACTGGACTCAGATGCAGTGGACTGAAGTTCATTTGCACAACATTTTCTGACAGTTTTAAAACAGGAACAAATCCCATTTATGAAAACTCAACAATGTCCACCATCTGACTGAACAATAGCATCCATCTGTAACTGAGTGTATGGCTATAAAATAGTTAAATGTCAAATACAGTTCTTCTCTACAGTCATGGACTACCAGAGAAAGCCAAGGAACTAGGCAGTAATGGGAGCAGAGTAAACAAACAGGTCATATTCCCTTTACTAATTTATTTCTCACACTGTCTTGATTTCAATGGAACATCTTGTCTTAATGTGGATTTCTTATTTATGGAAATACTGATTACAAAAATTCCAACACAGTGACCCACTATTTCTTAAGGAAGAAATATGTATTCCCCCAAATGGTAACAGATAAAACAAAAGAAGTGCTTAAAACTAAACAGAATCTTTCCTGGGTCTTACAGAATAAATGTATCTGAATGTACTGTTTTCTTTCATGCGCTGTTTGCATACTTCCGAACACTACACATGTATAATTTCTGGACAGCTGGAAAAGAGGCTGGGAAGGGGCACAGCCAGGACAGCTGACCCAAACTGGCCGAAGGGATAGTTCATGACCTATAACATCACACTCGGCAGTAAAACTGGGGATAGTCTTTCCAAAGTAGCCGCTGCTCAGAGACTGGCTGGGCTTTGGTCTGCTTGTGGCAGGTGCCGATTATCTTTGCGTCACTTGTTTTGTTGTTTTTTTTTTTTATTTCCTCTTTCTTTCACTTATTAAACTGCCTTTAACTTGACACAAGAATTTTCTTGCTTTTGCTCTTCTATTCTCTGCCCCATTCAGCCGGGCACGGGGCGTGAATGAGCAGCTATGTAGTCCTCAGCCGCTGGCAGGGGACAACCAACCACAACCTCTGTCAGTTCAGAACTTGTGCTGAGTAGCACATGGCACTCTTTATGCTCTTTTGTTGGAAACCTCATTTTTTGTTGCAAACCTCATAAAACTGGCCCACCGATAGTCAAGGCCAATCAAGCAAAGTTTTAATAATTTGAAATTCAATATTCTTTTCACAAAATTCATCCTAGTAAAACTGAACCCAGGATTAAGTAGTGAAAGTCAGTATATGCAGAACCGTAAGGAGAGACAGATAAAAATTTTCTTGTATGTTCAAATGCATATTTGTAGAGAAAATGTAATGATTAAATCTGGAGCTAGGAAATAACACCTCCTTTCAGTTTGCTTCACTATATATATTTCCATGCTTTTGTATAGCTACTTCACAACTTGACAGCTACCTTCATAATATTCTTAATTAAAAAACATTAAATACTTCAAAGAAAAGCTAGCCACACTTCAACTTTGCAGTTTCCTTTGTTCTACTTAAGTAATACCAGAAACTGTAAACCACAGACAACACCTTTCCCGGGCTGCAAATGAGTGGTTATCTGAAAGCCTCCACCACCTGCAGTGTTTTCCTCAAATGACTAAATTTAAGCTGTTGGTAACTTCTGGCTCTTCTGTTGGCTTAGTTTGGCACCAAAAGGGAGTGTATTCAGCAAGAACTGTTGGGACAACAAATGCAACTGCATCAGCACAGGCAGTGCACATCGAAACTCTCCTTTTACTTTTAGTCTGCAAAGATAAAGATTGATTCACTCTTACACTGAATACACCTCTTCAGCTATAAACCAGATTCTCTTTTAAAATGAAGATACAATTGATACATCTTTCTTAGAACAATCTTAACTTTAAAATCTTTTTCTCAATGTACCACAATGAATTTAAGAGTTAAGAGCAAATTCAGCAAACCAATTATAGATTGAAAGCCCAGACTGCCCAGATCTTTGGTCCCTTCTTGCTATTCAGCCAACAGTATAAACAACCAAAAAGTCATTTAGAACAGAATATTCACCATGACCATGGGAATAATAATACGCTAATACCCCTTGCCCAAAGGTGAAGCAGACAATTAACATAAACCCCAGTGAACAGCTTTGATTCTTGTACTTTGTGTTTTGTGCCATGTTTGGCAAGAAAAGCAGAGTCTGTATTTCACCTACTGCACCATTCTTTTATAAGTGAAGTATATTTTCACCAATAATAGTTTATTGAAGTATTGGAATCATTTACTGCTTTCCCATTCCCAGTGCAAAATCTCATAATTCTTAAATTACATTGTTTCTGCCTAATGCATACTAAAACCAGGTTAAATGAGATTAGTACTGAAAACAGGTTAAAAATAGATTTATTCACCAGAGGGAGATGGATTTAAATGTTAGATATTCTGACGGAGGGGCAGGGGGAGAGGGGACCAAGAGATCTCACAGGGGGGATTAGGCTTTGCTACCTAATAAAATATTAAGTGACAATCAATCAAACAGGAATGTGTGGGAAGCACGGTTTTGCAGAACTGCTCTTTGTTTTCTTTAAAATTTGCATTCCTTTCTGCCTGCATTTAAGATATACGTATGTTGGCTTTTTAATGATTAGAAATGGCTTTGATCTTGACTATTTGAAGGAACATACAGATATAAATAGTGTGAGTGGATATGATTAATTCTAGTCATGACAAACATAACAAAAATCCAAGATAAGCTTTTCTGAATTTTTCAAACATACCTTAGGAAGTTCAGTCTTTAGCTCATGTTAGTCACAAAAGAATGATCTAAGAAGAAGTCAGAAATGTACCAGTGTTCAAGGTCCCCAAATACCACTAGAGCCAGCCTATCATAGAAAATAAACTAGGAAATCAGCTTTCTGCTTGAGTAGCTGCCCCTTTCCTTTGAGATGGAATAGAGAGTAAGAAAACATAATTCCTGATGCAAAAGAACTGTCAAAATAATGAAATAATATGCAATGATCAGGTATGATAACGAAAATAGTCAACTGTTCTAAGAAACTGTCACCAGTAGATAACAAGTGCCTAATGGCCAGAATTTTATGGCTATTTATAAGGTGTGAAAATAGAATAATTTATTAGAGCAATTCATAACTGGACACCTTAAAAAAGTGGCCTTAACTTTTCACTAAGATGATATAACTTTTCTTCTTCTGTGTGAAAAGGGCAGTAAAGTGAGATGAGAGGAAGAGCTGTTATGATTAAAAGAGGAAATTTATAAAGGCAAAAGGCAAAAAAAACCCCAAAACCCCCCACAAGATATCACTCATATTTTATCTTCTCAATGCAAGAACCCAGCAACTCCGAAAATTACACTTACACAAAGTGGTAACTTTCAAGGTCCTTAGTATCTTAGGACGGCATTGCTGAAAACTGAGCTCTCATCTCCTCATGGGCATACAATATATAATTTAGGTATATATACATGTAATTTGACCTAAATCCTTAACCTACTTCTTTCCCACGGCAGCTTTAATGTATGCAGTTGCTTACTTTTAGTGAAAGTACAGAAAATTAAATGGAATATCGGAATAAAAAGGAAGAAGTATGGCCCAATTGCTCCTACAAATTAATTAATATTTTAGAGAATTATGCAGCATTTTTCAGTATTTAATTGACTGGAAGACAAATTCTCCTTCCTTCCATTACCAGCCACCCAACAGTTTTTCATAGATACTTTACATTCATTTGCTATTCACCTAAAATAAAAATTAACTTACAGAATAAGAAAGGCAGTATGGCAACAGAGAATAATTAACTAATCAGTGAAACACGTGTACTATTTTTTCAATAAAAATGGCCGTCATGGAAGCAAGACTGTATAATGAACATTTTTTTCAAAATTAGTTTAGTAGTTTCACAGAAAAACACATGAACACAAAGCAGCTCATCAGTTACTTTAGTTTCCACTTATTTCTTTTTATGTATTCCTCCCCAATGTCTTGAATTCTCAAAAGAAATACAAAACCAAAAACCCTACATCCCACCTTCACAAGCTAATGTGTAGACTGAAACAATTGCATTTCTTCGAAAAAACAGTTTGTTATTTTGACCAGCCCTATACAAGCTATTAATGGGAAAAGTACTTTCACTAATTGCATTTGGAAAGGAATATTGCACAAAATAGCTATACTAAGCCTTGTTTCTCAGTGAAGCCTGGATTTCGGTAATATTCTTCCAATACTAATGATGTCTGTACTCAATGGAGGAGCAAAACCATTTCATTAAGTTAACCATGTAATTCTTACATATTTCCAACAAATTATAAAGCTTTGATCTTCTGAAAAGCACAACAGATAAATGAATAAGTTACTAATATTATATGGTTGCTATTTTTAAACCATTTGAGAAGAATTTCACCCACGTGGAGACATATATATTAGAAAAATTATGCATATATAAAATTACATAGTTCAGCATCCCATTGTGATTGAGAAAATGCTAGAACACTAGTACCAATGTTTCACTCCTACATTACTCAAAAGGTTAAGAAGTTTTGCTGTAAAAGCCACTTTTATCTGGGAAAGTTTGTACTTAGCGTGGTGTATCATCAGCTAGCTCTCTGTTATACAAATGTCATTATTTTTCCAACTATCTCCCTGACAATAGAAGAACAAAACCAAATCAACTTCTAAGCTCCAAATAAACAAGTATGGAAAAATACAAAATCAAAGAGCCAACAAAACAAACAAAATATTCTAACAGTTTCTTAGTTTGATTTTAGCAAGTCTTTACTTGGGTCAACACCTGGAGACCACATGAAAACTTCAGACAGCAGCATAACACAGGCAGTAACTGGCCCAGCAATCTCTAATGCTGGAAGAAAGCGATCTGTCTTTCAGGCCGATTACAACATCAGTATATCTAGTCTCGAGTTGGTAATTTTTCCTGCCTTACAGATAAGATTCCTTCTCTATCTGTAACTGTCTCTAACAAAGCCCAAAGGAAGTTTTACAACATTATAAAGAGCAATTAAAAATGTTTCTCTAAACAGAGATACCTTCAGGGACCAGAATGAAGGAGAAACTCTCCTATACGACATGCTTGTAGGCAGAATCATCGGCTGCGCTAAGCTCTCCAAGCTTTAACCAGCACAGGCACTAACAGTGCCTAACAATAAGAATGAAAAACCCTCTGAATGAGGCATTCACCGTTTATCAGAAGAATATGTAAGTTTGCCGACCCGCAGATGGACCACATTAATTCTGTAGACCTACGTATTTACACCAGTATAAACAGGGGTGTAGTTGAACATTGTTTGAACATACTGTGCCAGTGTGATAAAAACAACCAAAACCCCAAACTCTGCATTTAAGTAAGATGTTGACATACATATATGCAATTTGTCTGCTGGAGAATTTGAGTAAATCTGAAAGAATTACTGAAATACACGTATTTATAAAGCAAGCCTAACAAAGGATGAAAAAGCCACCACCACCCTCCTCAAAAAAAACCCAAACCAACAGATGATATAAACTCAGAATTTTTTTCTCTGAAGAAATGTGCTATAACCCTGTTTGGGACGTAGCAGCGTGATTTTGTCTTGACAGCTGACAACATGCGGTACTTGCACAGAGTACTATGAGCCTTCACACTGGCAGACAGAAAGCCCTATGTGGTTCCTGCAGTTACGCAGCTGGCCTGAGGTTTATAAGTCCCCCCACTCGTATTCTTTTAATATGTGCATTTTATAGCTTCCAAGATACAAAAATACATACTCTGAAAATCAGAGATTAACTCGGTCACTTGTGGAAGGAGGGGTCACGGCATAGAAGATACAAACAAGGCACATCTTACGCACATGGTGGCTCTCTAACATTAAAAGAAAGCTTCAAAACTATATACGCTCTTGTTTGTACTCATTGGGCTCAGGACTTCCAACTATCATTTGCAATTAAATCTATCCAACTTCGAGCTCCCAATTAAAAATTTTCAAATGCATCATGCTCCAGGGTGTCTGAAATTAAAAACCACTTTACATGTTTGTCAAGTCCTCTTTTGTAATTTTTAGTGTTGCTCTTTCCACTGTGATAAGTGCTGCCAACCCTGTTCCATTTATGCACCACAACAGAAGAAAAAATAAACAAAATTCCTTCAGACAGCTCATTCCGAACTACGGCTTTTTGTTTCAGCAGCGGTTGCTCTGACCTTTCTCAGACATCTATTCTCAAGAGCAGGACAAGGCAGAATCGGAGAATGTCTCCGTGCTGCCATTCTTGAAGAAGGCTATAGCTCCAGAGGAGAAGCTGGAAACAGCACAGCTGGTGCTTTGAAGCTTCGTCGCGCTCCGGGAGGAGCTGCGCTCGGCGCAGGAGCTCTGCTGCCACCAGCCCCTATGTGTGAGCATTTGCGTGTGCAATGGCTCTTGCCAGTATTGCCTCCAACAGACATTAGCTCAACATAAAACCTGAAAATACCTTTTTAAGTTCACCTTACCTTTTGGTAAAAGGGAAAAAAGGAATGACTATGTTTTAGTTGAGCACGAGGATACAGCCAGTTCCTAATTTCTCCCAAGCACCTGAGGGGGAAAAAAAAAAGACTAATTCTGAAACTCTTAGACCTCAGTAAACCTTTACATTTTGTTTCTCCAACAAACTCTTCTTCTAGACATGAATGCCTCCTCTGTGATGGTCCAAGTAAATAAAGCTATGGATAAAAGAGGTTTATTCCTGATATGCTACTAGACTATTCATAAAATAAACTGTTTCGTGTACATAGTGATGTTGTGGTGTGTGTTCTACCACGGAGATGGAAACATGTTTTGGGTCTTGTGCTCCCTGTCTCTCAGAACTGATTCACCATAAGAGAGAACCTAAAAACAATGTGGTTTCTTAAAGAAGACTACAGGAGAGAGAAACATGGTCAAATACACAGTTCTCAATTTATATGAGCATAAATTTTAAAAATTATGTGATGTCTGACACCAACATTGTTTATCTATATATGTAAACCAATGGACACTGAAGGAAAAACTTTAAGTGGGAGATACTTAACAGCTGGATTGGAACGGCAGGAACTGTAAATCCTTTTTTCTCTCCAATAGCTTCATTTGCCTATAGAGAAAGACGAAAGCTATGAAGCCATCCAGATTTCAAATCCAAAATTGCTGAGGATGAGAGAGAGAAAGTGTTCCATCCCAAGCCTTACTTTGCCATGTAATAGCATTGTAGGTAACTACTTTAATTAACTGCTACCATTTCTGTTAACCCGAATTCCTATTTTTTCTCTAAAGGAAAAGTCAGCGACCACAGAGGACTGCAAATTGGCATTTCCCTGTAAATGCAAAATATATTTAAATATATTATATATTTAGGAGACAAATAGCGGTTAGAAATAAGAATGCAGTTAATAAGAAAATAGTACAATACAAGTAAAAGTCACACAGCAGATATGAAAGGAATATGCAGAGCCTTATGTATGAATTACATTCAACTGGTATAATGCTAAGGGCTGATTAAAATTCTTTACTTTTCTCTTTCCATCAATTATATAGGGGACAAATTTTTTTCCAACTCAAGTTACGTTTTGCAGCAATGTTTACAATGTGTGTAGTATTTTGTTTACTTAGTTTTGCAAAACATCCTGTTCTGATACTACATTCCTACCACAAGGCCCTTTAAAATTAGAACATGTTCAGAGAGAAACGTAAATACTTGACATCTGTCTGTTAATATTGTAAGTGCTCCCTCTTTTTTCTCAACCCCGCATGAACACTAATACTTAGATTTCATAAATGTGTATAGCTGATTGTTATGTATCCTGTAAAATAAAACCAGCATTCTCTGATGAGACAAAGGTTAAGTTTCTGAGTCAGCTCTGAATTTCTCCTTGAACAGCAAAGATGAAGATATCTGGAAGATAAATCGGAATCTGCCCTAAACAAACACTAAGATAAGCACCCAGGGAGATACTACTTATGCTTCCCTTGAAGAAGTGAAAGCATCTCTGAGCAAATAACTACTTGAAGGGAATAATCTGCATCAGCATTGGCGAAAATGTAATGAATTCTTCCTCTTCAAGAAGCTATGAAATACTTCATTGTGTGTTTCCCAATATTTTTCCTTGGGGTATAAATTCCTACTTCATTTTCTGCCTGGAAATATGCCTTCCACAATTCCGCTTGCTTCTAGGCAGAATTGTGGAAGCCACCTGAGCAACAGTCGCATCTGCAGAATGAGGCTATCAAGCATTTTGTTTGGTTTTGGCAAACCTCTATCAATTTTTTGATTCACCTCCAAGATGTTATCGAGTTTTTACGTGAAGTGCAAACAGTTCTAGTCATCAAGTAGAGCAAGTTTCATTAGTATTTTTTTTGTATTTAAGCAAGTTTCATATTTTCAGAATTACCTTGAAAATAATCATATCAAGATGATTATAACAATGTTTTAAAACACACATTATTCTAGGGAGTTTTCGTGAACAATTAAAAGAGTAGGCAAAACCACTCAAAGTACACATAGTCAAGAATATTTAGTCACAAGATGAAAATAGAATTATAATTCTTTAAAAAATAACCCAAAACATCCCAAACACCACCAATCATCACCACTGTGATGGAGTACCACTCACTCCTAAGAGTCCCACTGCATTTGGGTACTGAGATAATATTTTCAGATCGTTTTTCAAGTGAGGATGCAAGTAACCATAAGGGATGAGAGGACAAAATGACCTGCCAGTTGCCAGAAGAGAACTTTAAACTAAGTTGTGCACTGGCCATGTTTATTACAAGAAGTCAGTTATTACTTTGGGTTTGAGGGATTTTATTTTTTTCCAGCCACCAAGCTACACACCTTGTATTTTAATATTACTACACTACATAACACTACATAAGCCCTTTATGTAGCCCTTTATCCTAGTGGGGGATTTCATTTTCTGCATGCAAACTAGATTGCAGAAGAGGTTAATAAGCAGAATAGAGAATTACGTATTTCATGTAGGCTATAAATTTAACAATGTGCGTTTGTTTTTCTTTTTGGCTCTTATCCAGTTACTGTTCTTTGTACATAAAACGTTGGTCCCCAGCACACCAGTGATTTGTTGTAAAAAACACAAAATATTCTGAAATCTCATAAAAAGAGAGAAAAGCGGCAACAATTAACACACGTGTTGAGCGATCTCCTGTATGACTTTCTCATAAAAGTCCGCTTTATTTCACTTCTAAAACTACTCAGTCAAGCACAAAATGACAGATCATTGCATTAAATGCTGTTCATAGCATATATTTAAGCCAGCTAATTAAAGACAACCCATTCTACATTTTTATCAATATTCTATCATGATTAGCAAACAAGCTGTCAGGCTCCCTATGTTTTCTCACAGAAGTTAGGTTAATCTATGTAATTTTGATGAGAACAACAAAATTCTTAAGTGTAGTATTATATTCTGTAAAACAAAGCTACATAAAGCAGCAGGGCAATTTTAACTTTGAGTTGCCTGTTACAGGAGACAGTACACTTCAGACTGGAAAGTAATGGAGTGTATGCACCAATCTGTGCCGAGTGACTGTGAGTCAAGTCACAGCATGCAATATGACCACATCTAACAGGGTATAGAGCAAAGTCATGTGTGTACCTCACTCAACTCAACTTAGTTAAAGGATGTTTTCAGGTTTTTGTATCTTTCCCTTTCCTTTTCTACATAGCACATTATGAGAGATCTGAACTGGAACCCAGAAGAAGACATACTCCCCCAGCACTTCTCCGCTTCCTCACCAAAGCTAGAGGAAAAAACAGCAACACATATCTAGTGCTCTACACATGCTGTGCATCAAGAAACACAAAGGAACAAACACTTCCCTCTCCCTTTCTCTCCTCAAAAGGATCTAAACAAATTCTTTTTATTCCAGGCAGTTGAGGATTGTTCAAAATAAAATAACAGCTTTTTAAAACTCTAACCATGCTGGAGAACGTCAGGGAACTGAAAAGCAACATAGCCTTGAACAATAAAAACACAATATAAATCCAAAGCTTAGGAAGAAAAGGACATCATCCAGATGAGCTTGTCTATTTTGACCTAGGTAGAAGTGGCTTCTCTCATTTCTAACAGAGAAACACTGAAATTCAGTTTTTGAAATTCTGATTTAATTCAAACTCTATCCACGGTTTTTAAATCTCACCTCTTCAGCTGCTGATTTGGGATTGTAGCACTGCAGAGCAGCCAAGTTTAGACAAGCAAGAGAACAAATGCTTTCAAGACTTCCTGTTCTGCTTGACTTACTCACTTGGAGAAAATTCAAGCCAATAAAAGAGAACAAAAGGGTACGTTTTTTTCCCAGGCTATAGTTTCTCTGTTTGACTGATTCCTGACCATCCTATTAAGAAAACTTCCAAGCTTACCAGCAAATGCAATAAACATCAGACACACTACTACTACAAGAAGTTGTTCTACAAACTTTCTGCCTTAAAAGTTTATCCATAGTCTCTGTGTTGGGGAAAGACTTTTTATTTTCTTCTATTTCACATTCATTGGTGCAGAATTGTTAAAAAAAGGTAACTGGTCTGCAATTACTGCTTGTTACAGTTTCACTCGCTTGTATTTGCGGTTTTCTTGAATGTCAAGCTCACTCCTTTAGCCACTGTCAATTCTCACTTTCAAACCATCCACTAAAGGCATTAACCCTTTCCTAGTGCAAAAACCAGAATCATAGCCTATTTCAGCCAAGTCTTCAGAGTTGTCCTTCCTTAAGGAACAAAATACAGCTGTTCCAGTCAGGTGCACTAACTGATTTGATCACGTACAATGTTATGCCTGCAACATATTTCACAAAATCCTTCTCTTATAGTTCTAGTAAGATCTCTCTGCATGAGCACACTCTTCTGTTAGGCTACTAGAATTTAGGAACAATAACAAGTCTAGTGGCTAACCTGCAAGCAGAGGACATTTCCATATACTACTTGATATGCACGGAGTTTTGTAGATACATTGTTAGGAATGAGGTGTTAATAGTCCTCCTCTATGGGAGTTGGAAGCAAATATGTTAACTGATCTCATTTAAATAAAAGAATACTAAGCACTGAGATTAGACTCCTCTGTATAGTAAAATCACAAAAGAAGATGCCTGGTGCTACCACCTGAGAGAAAGTGGTCAGAGAGAAGCGTGGATCTAACAGGCGTAATTCCTACATTATTTCACAAGTGCACAGTGGAGACAAAACTACCCACAGAAACTGGGAAGGACAGCTCTGCACCTCCTAAAGCAGCACAGATTCAGAGCCCAGCATAGAGTCCTTCCAGAAAAGTGAGAGAAGGAATGCTGCTTGTTTATTTTGTTCCTACCACTCGTCAAGGAAAGATAATTATTTTATTTTTTTACAAATAAATATATCACAGTAAGAAAATCCTCCAACTTGCTGTCACTATTTCTCAGCCAAACAACAACCACCTTACACTTGAATTCAGCTGCTGTTGGGCCAAGCAGACAGGAATATCCCTATCTGATCATAGAATCTGTGGGTTGGAAGGGACCTTTAAAGGTCATGTAGTCCACCCCCCTGCAATGAGCAGGAACATCTTCAACTTGATCAGGTTGCTCAGAGCCCCGTCCAACCTGATCTGGAATGTTCCCAGGGGTGAGGTATCTGGGAAACGTGCACCAGGGTTTTATCATCCTCATTGTGAAAAATGTCTTCCTTATCTCTAGGCTAAATCTACCCTCTCTCAGTTTAAAACCATTACCCCTTGTCCTATCACTACAGGCCCTACTAAAAAGTCTGTCCCCATCTTTCTTATAAGCCCCCTTAAAGTACTGGCAGGCTGCAATAAGGTGTCCCTGGAGCCTTCTCTCCTCCAGGCTGAACAGTCCCAACCCTCTCAGTCTGTCCTCATCGGAGAGCTGTTCCAGCCCCCTGATCATTTTTGTGGTCCTCCACTGGGCTCACTCCAGCAGGTCCGTGTCTCTCCTGTGCTGAGGGCTCCAGAGCTGGACGCAGCACTGCAGGGGGGTCTCCCCAGAGCGGGGCAGAGGGGCAGAACCCCCTCCCTCGACCTGCTGGCCATGCTGCTTCTGATGCAGCCCAGGACATGGTTGGCTTCTGGGCTGCGAGCACACATTGCCGGCTCCTGTCCAGCTTTTCATCCACCAGCACCCCCAAGTCCTTCTCAGCAGGGCTGCTCTCGATCCCTTCACCCCCCAGCCTGTGCCGATACCAGGGCTTGGCCCAACCCAGGTGCAGGACCCTGCACTTGTCCTCGTTGAACCTCAATGAGGTTCACACAGGCCCATTCTGATGCCTGATTTGAGCCTTAAGACCCAACAACCTTGTGGTTGTGACTTTCAGCAGGTTCTTTATTGAAAGAAACAAATCTCCTTGCAACAGCTACTCATCCTAAAGAGCACTCAGGAATTCTAGTTTTCAGGCTAAAAAGTGACATTTGACAAGTTACCCCTCAGTGAAGCGTAACTGGCAGGGTTAGTCGGTCAGTAGTGAGCTTGTTCCCTAATTGCTCAGGGGAGAAGGTTTATGCTTCTTGAATGACAACCTTGCTAGTCTGTCCAAGATGATCCCTTTCTTTAGGATATAGCTTACCCTAAAGAAAGTACTGGTAAAATACAGTACTTGATGCACAGAAATCTTGCGACACCGGGTGGATTAAACTGACCTAGAACTACATGGTTTTGAAAACCTATGTAATTCTTTAACATTATCAGTGAAACTCATGAAAGCTAAAATCTTTCCATGTAAAATTATTTTATTAATTTTTCTGATAAAACTCTGTTATGCTAAAGGAATTTAGTTTTGCTAAGTAAGCTCTAAGGAGACAGCTACTTTGATTTTTGCAGAAGATTGTTTTTTTTCCTGTTACAGAAAAATATCATAGGCTGTCCTCACCATACTTCACAGTATTTTCTCTCATTTTTCACTGGAAACCCACCAGAGATACAGTCTTTCTCAGGGACACAGCTATTCCAGGCCAATGACATAGCTAGCACAGTGGATGAGAATATAGCAACATGAAATGGAAATTAATAGGAAGAGGGACATAACTGAGGTAACAATAACCTGTTGTGTATTAAGCCAGCGATTGAAAATAATAGATAGATAGCATTTATTTGTACTGTTTTATCCATTCCGGATTATCATTATCCTGAAAACTAAGACACTTGTCAGTGCATTAAAAGCCATCATTAGATATCGGCTTGCTTTTTTTAAACTAACAGCACCATATTAAACAAACAGATTTTCCAAGTTTTAAGAAAAATGTAATATTTAACTTTATAAGGACATAAATGCTTTCAATTCTTACTTCACATCACAAAGTCTCCATGCATAATATTCATTAGATTGAATTTAAATGGACATTTTGGACGTTAGGTCAACTGTGGCTACCTCTGAAGTTCCTCATGAAAAATACCAATTTCAAGTTTTGTCTGACTATCAGATAGACTTTTCACAACGGCTATGTCGAGAAACAGACCTCGCAGTGTATCGGTGTTCTTGAGCGTGACGAACATGCATTCAACAGAGTAGACTTAGAAGAGGTTCATTTCTTAGAATAATTCAGAGATGGTGTTTCATGGGTTACTCACAGATCAGCCAGAAGAACACTGGCAGATTTATCATCAGCATTTTAAGATGGCCCCAACTCTCCACAATGGTTCCCAGGTGCTGAAGTCCTCTTCTTACTCCTGACAGGGCAGGGTGCTCTGGGTGGAGGTGTCAGGCAGTGACCGTGGCAGGACGCTGTTCAGAAGCAGTTGAGAGAGGTGGTGGAGGGTACGGATTCATTGCAGGTGGCTGGGAGGTCTTTGTTGTTTAGCTATGGTTTCTTAGGAGGAACACGAGCTGCAAAGGTGTTGGGGCACCTTGGTGAGAAGAGGGCTCTTGATGAGCCTGACAAGTATTCTTAACCAAGTGACAAAGTGTCAAGATGCACAGAAAGAAAACTGGGGGAAACTAAAAGGAATTTATCTACAAAGCTGAAGGAATTGGCATCAGAAAGCATTAAACATTAGTAAGTTTACAGGGTGATTTACCTGTTCTCAGAAGAGAAAATATCTGAAATTCTTCATGTTCTCCTTTTCTTACAACAAGCAGATGCCTAAAACTGAACAATAAGAGAAAGAAAATCTCATGTGAATTTTTAATTAAAATTAGGGCAAGAAACAGTCAATGCAAAGCGACCTTTTCTTTGAACATTGTAACATGAAAGCTTCCTAGCAGCATCTCTATTTGGATCACGATAAGAAGTGATGCACTCAGCACTGAATAATGCAGGTACTGAAAAAACAAAGCCCCCTCCCCCATAAATGTATTTTGCCCAAACATCACGTCTAAAGTACTCCTCTGGGGAGAAGGTTTTTAACCGACATCAGAATGCTGCAATTTTCTAGAAAACCTGTTGCCAAAAGAAAGAAAACATTTATATACCTAAGATGCATTTATTCTCTTGTAAACTCTCCTGTTGAGCTAAAGGATATGCAGAAGTGATCCTCTTCATTCCTGATAGGAGGTTTGCTTGTGGTTAAATATGAATTGGTGTGCACAAGGTTGAAGAAGAGTTATTAGATGAAGTGTTATGTGACACTGCAAAGACTTACAGTAGCAAGGACAAGAGCCATACTACAAAAGATTTTCAAAAAGGAGAAAAACTGTCCCAGTTTTCTGGCTTTAATAAGCTTATGTTGCCAATGAAGTCTGCACAGATCAGGAGAGTTTCTGTGTTATCCAAAAAATAGCAATATAGAGGAAACAGGGACTCTGTTAAGAAGCTAAGGTGAGCTACCACACACAGTCCTTAGCTAAAGAGATGCATGGTAAGAGAAAACAGAAGAGTCACCTGCTCCCTCCTGTCCGTACAATCACGCAACAGACGTTCTGCACCATTCTTTATCCATCTGTGATGCTACAGAGCTACCCCCGACTTGAGCTGCACAGTCCGTGGCTAAGGCCTGTGATCTAGCAGTAGAAGATCATCTCTTTTCATTAACATATCATTTCAAAATGCTGTATCACTCCTAACTCACATACAAGAAGGATATAAGAAAAGAGAAAATACCACTTGCTGTTTGTGTGCCTTGTGGTGACCTTCACTTTGTACCCACATTTTGCACAAAGTGTAACAACTGCATGGAAGCATATGCTAAGAAAACATATCGCAGAACCGAAAAAAGGACTCATTTTTATAATAAGCAATGTTTGATTTTCCTAATTACATCCTTGGTTCATCTGGTCTTTCTGTCACAAGTAAGGTTTCAAAGGTCCTTGGAATGAAGATCAGCGACAAAACTTTTAAAGAGAAAAAATATCTGCATATTTCCATCCAGTATCAGAAAAAAGGGACACAAAATAAAAATTTCCATCATGGTTTTTAGAAAAGCTTATTCTAAATATACCAAGGCCACCTAAATATCACATCTGCCACAAACTGTTCAGGGTTTATAATGCTCCTAAATTTCACAAGTAAACTGGATTACAAGAGCAGTAACCCCTTTTTAACTTTGTACTTCGTGTAATAAGAGCATTATCTGCAATCTATTTTTGAATGAATTCCAAGTTTTCTGTTGTAAGAGCCTTACAGAGCCGAGTCATGTATTATCAGCATTCTTCTCACTCTTTTTGCCCTTTTATTCCCAAGAACATTCACTAGAAATTCACAAATAATTTTATGACATTTAGCAAGTCATCTGAGCACTGAAGTGCAAGTTTTTTTAAGAGAGGAGCTGAAAGAAAATGGTAGTGGAAAGGTTATCATAAAAGAAAGAAAAGTGATTTCAATAGCCAAGAGTATACAAACAATTCAGACCCAACATCCTAAAATATTGAGACATAAGGTATCAGGTTTGATGTTAAAGGAAGTTGGATGAAAATATTTGGATGAAATGGATGAAGAAGTTCTAAGAAATAAGGTATTTCTGGGGAAATTGGGGGTGGAAGGAGGAGTACAGCATACTCTCTTATGCTAAGAAATAAGCTACTTTTTGTGAGGGACTTTCCCAGTGGAATTTGTTACCCTGTTGCAAGACCAAGGAAAGGAGCCATCCACAAAAACTGTTCCTCTGACACTCGCCTCCCTTAGAGGCAGGTAGGTCTGGGTCTTCAACCTGTGCTGACACCCCCCTGCACCCCTAATGCCACCTCCTCTTTTTCCAGACCTCTGCCTCACCTGGCTGACAAGGAAAAAAGAGAGAAGTTCATACATAAACAGCAGATAATTCTTAGTTTATGAGTGGTGTAATGCTGCAGCAGAGATAAATGGAGATTTGTGCTAAAATACTAGTTTTCCTGGGTTATGGAGGTGTAAGTGGCCACCCCATTCTCTGTTTCATTTGCATCACTTTAACTAATGCTCTCCCACATGCTCTGCTTCAACACAGGACTAAAAATCTACTCAAAATGGCTGTGATAAAGAGAATGGTTCCTGCCTTCTCTCTCACGTTGATCTCGTATTAGTTCCTTATTCATTTATTCCCCTTTCTCTCCCTCAATCTGAAATAAAACCAATTCCGAGAGGGCAAGTGTTTGCTCAGAGTAAACCTTGTGTCAGAAACTTAGGCTGTTCAAGGGCTGAAAAGAAACGATAGCTCATAGGAAGTGAAAACAGTAATAATTCATTTAATATGTGCTCCAGATCCTCCGCACAGTGCATTAACATGAGCCTTTTAAAATTCAAGCAATAATTTTATAAGTCTTTTCCTTTCTAGCCTCTGTGAATCATCACCCTTTCTTGGACTAAAAGAAGGGAATATTATCCACACTTTATGGATGAAGTACTGAAGATTAAGTGTCATGCCACAAATCAAACAAAAGTCTTCAGAAGAGCTCCCGAACCAAAGTCTGGTACTTTAACCGTATGATAATTTTCCTCTGCCAGGTATTTAAATTTTACCCCAGTAGTTCAGGAGTTCCCATTAGCACAGAATTCATTCCGGCACCTGTCACCAATGAAAGTGAAAGAGATTAGAGTTCATGAAGAGGATCCCATCTGTCTTCTCATTATCGTCTTTTCCCCTTAGCGAAGATAGGACGTGGCTACAGAGCGCTGCCGAAGGAACCGAGAGTGCGAGCGGAAGGGAAAGAGCAAATAACACATTGCAGAGGCCACGGCAATTTTCAGAAAACAATAGAGGAAATCTTTGTAGTTTCTCTTGGCTCTGCCTGACATAGACATTGGCCTGGACCTTGGAGATAATAAATATGAAAGACTTGAGGGTGAAGACATCACAGGACGGTTTTCTGGAGGGTTGCCATTCCGTCTTGGCATACATTCATTAGATTTTAAACAAAGGTGACAGAAAGGAATAATCTGTATTTCTAATATTTTTGTAAATAATACTTCCTTACTATTCCCACACATTGAGTTTTATGCTTTATAACTGATTTGCTGCTACTGACTTTGCTTTCCATGCTTGCATTGACACTGGGCATCTTTAAAGCTAACACAATTGCCCTCTCCTTAACCCTTAAGGGGGCACGGGATGATTTTACCCAGATAACAAGCTCTCACATATCAGAACGTAACAGCCTAAAATGCAATATTTGAGAGGAATCATGATAACGCCATACAGGCCCCAGAATACATTGCTTTGTTTTGCTCAGAGGCTTTTCCCTGCATAGGCATAATATTATCCCAGCAATGAGGATTATACAGCCCGTTTGCAATGCTTCCTTGATACAATGGTAAAGGCTGTCAAGGTGTGAAATAGGAACCCTAAGATATACACTCTCTGTGCATACACCTGGGAATTTATTGACTACCAAGTTAATAGATTTTCTTCAAATCTTACATTGTTATTAATACGGTAGTGGTACATACTACTCAAACAATGCTTAGCATGTTACACGGGTATGGAGGAGATGGTGGTTCTGCATTTTCCAAAGCTAAATACAGGAAGCAGGGATGTACACTGTATGTGTATGGGTGTACACAGATGTATTTATGCACCTTTCTACACACAGTACGGAACTACTAGAACTACAGAGTTGGTATTTTTCTTTCTTCCAAGTCCTGTTCCCAATTTTAACCTGTGGATATGGATGGTATCTGCCCAGTAAACCCTACTGAAAATCAAAACAGCTTCTTGAGTCACTACGAGTAAGATTGATACTATACAAATAGATGGCTTGTGTGTCTGCCAGAAAGGAAAGTTCATTCCGTTAAATCCAGTTTTTGTTGATGTAGATTGATTATCAATATGTTTCTAATGAGATCCTTGGAATGCTTGGGAGTCCATGAAAAACACAATCTTCTTAACCTTATTTGGAAACATCTTTATCTGTCCTGGGTTTATGTTTCTTGAGTATGAAGTCCAAGCCTTGGCATTCTGAAGATCCCTTTTATTCTGATCTTTTGCTGGTCATTCCAGCAGGGAGATGTGGGAGATGTGACTAGGTCATTTAATCTCCTAAACCAGAAGATGACCTAGTCCCAAATAAATGTTGAACATTTTACTAAAAACCATCTTTTGGGCAGCTAAAAACAGCATTTTCTGTCTCATATGAGCCAGGATATTTCATCTTTATATTACAGGAATAAGATGAGGACATTGAACTCCACGGATTTTGGAAACAGAAGCCTACATGAACACACAACTCCATCAAAGTGAATTTCAAAATTCCTACTGGCTTCACTGGGGCAAAAATTTCATCTTTCATCTTAGAATATTCAACAAATGCATGTGATAATGCATACCAACTAATCCCAATGAAGGCTTTCCTGAACAGGACCCAGTTGTGTCTGAAGCATGCCAGCAACAGCTTAGCTTGTTAGAGTAGGAGGCATGTGATCTATTTCAATCAATCAATGAGCTATAGATCAATATGACAGGAAGGTTCAGTGTTAAAAACCTAAATAATGACTGCTTTCTGAAAAGTCTATTTCAACTTTAAGTCTCAGTTGCCCATCTCTGCTGAATCTGCAATATAGAGCACAAAGTTAGGCAATGAGAAGGAAAAAAAAATGAATAAATCATTGGTAGCAAGACCAAAAGCAAAGTACATCTGCATCTTATCTTACAGGAAAGAGCCTACGAACGTAAAGTAAATGAAGCAGAAGTATGTTTCATTTCACAACTTAGTTTTAATACTTGAAAATGCATTTAATAATTCCCACCAGATTTAAACATTATGATAGAAAATTAATGTCCTGATTATGTAGGTGGTCACCCCACTGAGCAGTTCCCTGATGAAGAAATAACATCAGTGTACATAAACACTCAGCCATGGGAGTTAATTTTGTATTCGAAACAGAAGTTATTTTTAAGAGTTGATTTATAAACTTTATATAAGAAGGTGATCAAAATAATAGTCAAGAACCTCAGTGGTATAAACTATGCATTTAAAGTCTAGGATTCAGGAAAGTTTTATGTTGTCTTCATAACCCACGAGACCATACTGCAATCCTTTGCATATTATGAATTATCAAAGTAAACTTTTAAAACTTAACAGCCGTGTAGCAAGTGGCAGGCAAAGTAAATTTTATTCTTTTGTAATATTCAGGCGTGAAACTTCGAGGTATTTTGATTTATTGTTGTTATTTTTATTGCATGATTTTAAGGTCAGAAAAGACTATTATCTCATCTGATCTAGCTTCCTGTCCATCACCAGTCACCAGCTTTCACATCTCAGCCAGATCTCTCTATGACGAGCTCTAAGAGGGAGCATTACAGTTCTCAGGAAAATGTCAGTGACTGAGTGGCCAGATATGCCAGAACCTCCTGCAGCGGAAGAAGCCTGATGCAGTGATGTTCCTGCAGATGAACTCGCAAACGCCAAATATGCCTTGTCATTACAGGAAGGGACTAAATTTTAAATTTGCTATTAATCTGGAAAAATGCTTCACCGGCCTTACCTTTCTTTATGTGATTATTTTGTGTGTTCACAAACGCTCCAAATACAAATGAGATTTATACACAGAGCTAAGTTAGTTGTCTGTTTAAAGAGGACATTCCCGTTTTAACAGACAGACACCCACCCCAACCCCCTAATCCATTAAAATTTAACATAATATGTCAGGAATCTAGCGGAGTAGTACAAAACCCTTCTTTTGCTTACACCATTCTGATAGTAAAAACAAGCGAAGTTCCTGTTGGCAACAGGGAGCCTAGGAAAAAGTCAAGTAGAAATCTCAAGTCTACTTCTAGTGAAGTCATGAGGTTATAGCACGGTGGGAGATGGAAAGCTCCGACTCACGCTCACTAAGCAAACAGCTGTGGCAACGTAAAGCTGTGCTTCCGCCAGCTGTTCATTATCACTTGGCCAGATGTTACCATCCCTGTAGTGGAAAATGAAACATGTGACATCACCTTCTCTCTTTCAGCACTATCTGGTATTTCAGCACGAAGTTACTCCGTCAACCTTGTACGACCTGTGAATGAACCACAGACCCCAATTTCCCACGCTAATTCACATTACCAGAACTAGATTTGCCGTAGCTCCACTGCCAGATCACCGAATCCAGTTGCATTTACAGTAGCAGAGTCTTTTCTGTTCAAAGTCCAGCTGCGCTCAGGCAACCAGGTAGCTATTTTCTGCCTGTAAGAGAGCTAATTGCTATTAAAACCAGAACACACAAATGTAATTTTAGTAGATTTCTCTGAAAATCCCAGTCTGTCCGGCTGTACTTAAACTGGTGCGCATTCCATGTCTTCCCTGTGTAGAGACGGCTCTCACTGCTGAGTTAATCTGCTTCAATCCATTTTTATGTCTGTGCCAGCGTTTAAGTCAGGTGAGCAGATAACTGAAGCCTTCCTGTAGCATTACTTGTTATGACCTCTGAGGGTCTTTGGGCTCTGAATTACAACAGTAAAATTTCTCTCTGCTTCAACCAATGAAAGGGCCTACGTAAAGATAAGACAAGACTGGTGTTACATGAACTTTTACAGAAGTTAGTTGTTTTAATATCAGTCTCCATGGACAGCAGGCATTAAATATTTCAAGATCAAAGAGTTCTTTTTAATCTAGCAATTAATCGCCGTCTCAGCATACTCACAACTAACAAGCATAGTTAAAATCTTAATGCCAAGGTATTACAAAATAGGCCTGCATATATCCCTTACTGCTCTCGCAACACAGCCTCAGTCTTTGAAATTGCTTGATACAAAGACTTAGTGATACTGATACTGGTATTACTGGGATACACCCTCCAGCCTAATTAATGCAGATTTCTGGTCCACAATATTCTACCTTTTTCTTGACTATTCAGTAATTAACAGCAGCAGCAAACTCAGAACCTTATCATGTCATTAGCTGAAAGAAGACAAATAGGCAGATCTTACTGGCTATTTATTTCATTGTTTGTGGCCTCTTAGGCCACTCCTTCTCTTAAGGAGTTTGTTAACCTCAACAAAAGTTTAGACGATCTCTCATGGATTCAACAGCAAACAAAATGCCACAGCCAAGCATTAGGGTACGGTATGTCAAGAACCATCCAAGGCTGAGAGGAAGCTTTAGTCTTTTACTCCTGCTCACGCACAATAATAGAGTACTGCCCCTGTGGAAGCACATTACAGAACAAGCTGCAGGACAGATTACTACCTGTAGTTAATATACGACCATATAGACAATGCTGGTAGAAGGGGCTTGGTGAAAGGAACACCATGAACTGCAACAAGAGATTTAGGAAGAAAGAATTTACATGCTTGTGTATAAAAAGTAAGGAAAACCAAAGAAACTGTATTAAAATTGCATTTAGCAGATGGGACTGAGGCAGTCAGTAATGGTTTCTGTTCCAAGAGAATACTTTTCAGATTTATTCATACTTAGAAAGGGTACCATGCCGTACGCGTTTGGGACGTAGCTTGCATTTACTAGCTTGCTTTACCAAACAGTACTGAAGATTCTCCTTCCGCAGAAGGCATGAAGCTCTTCATGGATAGGATGGTACAAGAATAAACATTAAATATTATCTAAACAATCACAGCTGGAGCTGTCATAAATTCAGAGCAAAAATAATTGCTTTTAGTTATACATAGGCAAGACCTCTTCATTCTCAGTGTTCAGCAAATACATAGACATACCAACATGCAGAGCACTCTGTGGAATGATTGCTGGAGGTGACCTAGAAATCTAACTTATATCCATGTTTTAAAGAAAGGTACAGCACTGAAGAAGCTTCCAGGGTGCCATGCGGCTGGTATGCAAGGGATCCATTCCACAGGAGTTCCCTAGGCCTCTAACCTTAGATGTTACCACAGCAGGGGAACTTGGTGTGCTGACTCTAAGAGGGTACAGAGGGTGGAGCGGAGTGGAGACACCGCGGCCACGCTCTGTGAGATATAGAGAACTCGAAGGTACAATGGAACCGGTAAGCTGCATATTCACTACCCTGAGCCAACGGTCTGTCATGTTTCTGACGAAATGCTGTACTTGGAGTGAACTTTGCTTATTATAATATCATTATAATACTAAAACACACCCCTCTCAAAAGTGACCCATCTCCCAAGGTGCGAGCACCCCTCAATGAGCACCCCTCAATGAGCGTGTGCACTGAATTTTTCCTAGTCTGTACCTTTAAACACGAAGCAAGAGAATTCTGGACCAATCTTGATAAAGGTCTGTATGACTAGAGTCACTCAAGCTCCACCTGCAAGGTAAAACACTATAAAATAGTGTGAAAAGAACTGGATGTCAGGGAAGACACCATCACTCCTGACTTTTAGGAACCGCCGACAGGCTGACCCTCTCTTCCCTCCCATTGGGACGCCTTTGGGTAAGGTTCAAACACTTGGCTATCCCCAGGAACTTTAGGCATCTCTATATAGAGTTGTTTTATTACCCCACACGTGGGGTAACCCGGCCATATTTAATCTATTACACGTGCTTTGTAGACAGTGAATTTATCACCGGCAATCCAAAAGAACTTGTGCATCTGTTGCTTCAATAAATCACACTATTGATTGACTCAGCCGTGTGTGTGTTGTCCCTGAACGCGACCGTACCTCTGAGTGCGGCCGTGTGAGTTCAGGAGGTGTCCGGCTGAGCAGGTTGTGCAATGTTAGTAGTGCATCCGGACCCGTGAGAGTCCAACGAAGGTGTTGGGCACGACCGGACTAAGGCTAACTTTGGGCATCACCCAGAACCTAAGCTCAGCCGCCTCCAGTCCCTCTGATATCTGAGGAACGACTGGAAAGCGAGGGGCTTGTTTCTGCCAAATTGCTCTGCCTCTTAACGCAACACACACTCACCAGTGAATGACACTGCATGTAAGACATGGATAGCATGGCTGAGAGCAGCGAAAATATGAAAACTTCTATCTGTTCCAGGCATATTAGAAGATGAAACCAGAAGAGGACTGCAAGAAATACATTGCTATATATACCCACAGGCAATTTTTCCAATATATCACTTAAACACAGAAAATGTCAGCAACATCTGAATTTTTCCAGATCGCCACAGAAAATTGTTTAAAAAATATCCTGATATACTGTAATGAAGACTGACAACATCCTCATTGCTGGCAGAAGTGCCGCTGAATATCTGCTATCTAGTTTTGAGTGGAGATATTAGAATCCCATTTTTCACCTGATCTGAATTTTTGCTGCTGTTAAAGTATTTTTAATATACAAATAAAGAGATAATTAGAAAAATTTCCAGTCAGCATTATTTTTTAATTCTTTTTGCTACGTACAATCTTGCCTAATGCATTTCAATGTGAGAAAGACTTGAAGGTTCTGAGGCAGTGGGTTCTTAAGTGAGACAAAGGACATAACTTTCTGAGAGAAGCACTAGGCTATATATGCCATAGGTAAAGCTGAGATTCCTGCCACAGCAAACAAGCTTGCAGGAACTGAACATGCACTAGTTCCTCAACAATTCTCTAAAGCTATCCAGAATTCTATTAAATTGTAATTGCAGGATTCACTAAGGTATTTTAAACTTTTTTTTAGAGTAACATCACCAACAAGGTTTTCAGAACCTGTAAGAGTTATTTAACTTTCTGTAGCCTTTCAGTCATTTTTATCCCATATGCTACCTATGCAATCACTGTGCTGTTGGACACACATATAAAAATGCTATACTCCTGGGAATAGCTGCGACAGGAAAGGTTCCACACACATAGACCCAACAGCTACACTTACAGTATTAAATTTAACAGCACAAAGGAATAAACAATTACTGGGTCTGAAATTCAATTGCCTATACTATGAAATTGCTAAAAGAGTTCTGGTAGAGTTATAAATCCTATATCAGAATTTAGCTCAGACCACGGACTATTCCCAGTAGATATTCTGACTTTTTTGAATCTGTTCTGGAAGCTCTATGAACTTGATGTTATGAACGCAGTCTGTTCCATCCCTCTGATTTATTAGTATAGCTACAGCCTATCAGTCTATAAATTAGGGTAGCTGAAGTGGGGTTATCCATCATAGCAAATGAACTTTCAGAACGCTAGACATGCATGTATACATTTTCCTTTACTATGCACAGACTTGCTGAATGGGACACGGTATATTCAAAGTTAGCATGTACCAACCGTCAATCGTCCCAGTACGAAGAGCTGTTGTATGATTGTACAGTTGATTTAATGGAACAAGGGAACGTGAGGCTATCACAGAGGAGCAATATTTTGCAACAGCAAGAGAGTTGGAAAAACTGTATGCAGCCTTGGATGCATTGAAATGGTCAGCATGGATAGGACCGATTAATGCAAACTATTAATAAAATGTAGTCATATGCCATCCTCCATTACTTTCTGCTTTTTTAAGGGGAAAAAAATCTTCCAACTCTGGAAGAAAGCAGTAATTTCCTGACCAGAAGTTTTAAGAATACAAAGCTCACTCTGGCTGAGCCAAGTAGCCTCTTTACAAAATGAATCACACTTTAACATTCTGCCATACCTCTGCAGCATGTTCTTCTAATCAACCTTTCATTGCAGTACACTCATCTTTTCTCAACCCCACATACAGAGAAATAACTACTGTGTACCTTTTGGCTCAGATTGCTTTTTTTCCCCACCTTCACCATCGTTTGCCAGGGTCACACATAATTGGGTGGGGAAGTGGCCCTTGCAACCATGAATGGAGTAAGAGGTCAATACAGCGCATTATTCCTATACATACAGCATCTCTTGTACTCCAGAAAAAAAATCAGGAAACAAAGTAACCAGCATATTTTTAGTTCAAACTGTATGTGAAGTAGGGTCATATACTGGAAACCTTTTGAAAAACTTAATTAAAACCATCATATAAAAATATATTTGACAACTAAATCAGCATTAAAGTAGTTTCTAGGAGATGAATAATTTATGGATTTTCACAGTTAACAATCTGCTTTCTGGAAATAAACTTCACAGTTTACTATAAAATGATCAAAGAGGGATTAGGTAGCTATTCAATTTACTGGAAAAATGTTACACCATATCAATGAAATTGAGAAAATTACTAAGGAGCTGAATATGTTAGAGAAGACGTAATGAATCTAAACAGTGATAGAAATGCGCTGGGTATGGAGTCATTAATGTTAATTTTATGAATATTAAAATTGCCAAGAGGAACAAATTTGCTGGCACTAAAGCTGATAATGGCTAAACAGTCCAGAAGATTTCATTTCTAAAAATTTTAACAGATACATTTTCAACTCTGAATTTGGAGATTCTTTGCAACATACGACATAGGAAGCATAAAATACACAAGGTTCTTTCGCCTTCTACAGATTTGTCTACACACTAGAAATAATTTTGGTGGCTGTCCAGTATCCTTCGACAGCTAAGTAATACAACGACAAGAGGATAATATATAGACTAACGTCCTTCAACTGGATGGGCTGCTGAGATCCCACGGCTTGGTGCTCACTGAAAGCAAAGGGGCTTCCAAAACCTGCAGTGGAAATCTCATCTGTGAGTGGAAATGTCTTTCTGGCATTTTAGGGTTTTTCTCTAATCCTGTGCCAGTTGCCAGGATTACAGCTGTCCCTATTTGGGCAGAGGACATGGTAGGATCACTTTATGAGATACTGGTCTTCATCTTTACATAGAATGTCTGAAATGTTGTGTATGGCACACTTTTTTTTTTTTTCTAAATAAAGCTTTGAATAAAAGAAAGCCTTTGCAGTGAAGTGAGGATACACAGAATAATTATGTTCAGTTTTGCATGATGGTAGTTTACTATGAAAAATTCTGTGCTGTATCTAACGGTGCCTCAGGACATGATCTTATTACTAACCTTATTTGATAGCTCCTGGCCATTCCAGGAAGAAGTGAAACAGCAAAATGATGCATTTGAATAAGCTACATGTACGGAAACACAAAATGGGATTTGAGATAACACAGCTAACTCTGTCCTGCTACAGCTGAGTGAAGTTCACATTTGAAAGAATTAAGAATGTCTTTCCTTTCTATTCCAGAAAACTTTGTATTATTCTCTGAAACAAAAAACAATAATTAACAAATTTGGATCATCTCTCTCTTCTGCCTGGTTTATTGTTCTCCATTTCCTGCATCTTGAAACATCGTAACAGCAGGAGGTTTTGTGCGCACGTGGTTCCTAATAGGTCTTTTAGATCTCAGGTTTCAATATTACTTGGAAGCTCTCTTAAATATGAGCTGTCTTTTCTTTTTGAATGTGGATGTCAACAATAACTTATCAGAGCTACAATGTCTCACATTTGGAGAAGTATGTTTTTATCTCAATTGTCTCTAGCTTCTTTAGAAAGAACGTAACTTCCAGGTGATCACCAAAACCCTGCTTGTCATGGTACGGGAAATTTACTTCTTGATTATGAAAGTAGAAAGGCAGCTATATCAAATTTATTAATATATATTCAAGGCGTACTTGGCAACCCACCTTACACTGAGAAAATGATTACTTTAGAATCTCAGAGGTCATAAAAAACAAATTTCCAACTCTAAGCTGCAAGCTGAAAATGAAATAAGCACAACCTAAAAATACAGAACCAGAAAATATTACATATCCACACCAATA
Organism: Phaethon lepturus; assembly: GCF_000687285.1. Classification (NCBI taxonomy): domain Eukaryota; kingdom Metazoa; phylum Chordata; class Aves; order Phaethontiformes; family Phaethontidae; genus Phaethon; species Phaethon lepturus. The sequence goes on along the minus strand of NW_010558240.1, from coordinate 35,474 downwards.
CATATTTAAGAATGTGTGAGTCGTGAATCTTTGCCGCATATCTTTGAAATGATGACTAGGAAACAATGTGATTACTACCAGCCTCAGCAACAGCAAATTTATACCTACTAATGAAAATGGACATTCCAAAAAATGCCACTCACCTCTCCTGCTATTTCATGCTGGACACTACAGTGACATTTCCAGGCAATTTACTCGTTTCATTTTCTGTTACAACAGCTGCCATCATCTGTGATGTGAAAACACTACAGGATTGAAGAATCTGACATCTCACCACAGTTTGAAAATGAATGGTTGTGAACCAGTTCCCTAATATTTGCCTGTCATTCCGATTTATGAACCTGATTCTCTGGAGAAAGGTATTTCCACTTTATATAATCCGTTTCTCCCCATCAGCTCTAATTACCCTTTTTCTCTCTTCCCAAAGAATTCTTTGGTGTCTCCATTTACTATCATTAGCAAGCAAGCAAGAAAAATATTACTACTGCTACTTCCTGAATGGAGATATTTGGAAATTGTTTTTGAAGTTCTATTTCATGCTTTTTTAAGTTACCATCACTTAGAAACAGTAAGAAACATACTGAAATTGAAAAGAACACCCACTGAAGTGTACTGGGACACCCTGAAAGTTTCTTGTTAAAACTTAAATATTCTAAATTTATGCCACTGAAGTGTCTGCCTGCCTTCATTTTCCCACATCTTCTACTTGAAGACAAATGTGGGAACAGAATAATTAGTTTCTATTGTAATGAACTGTAAAATTTATAGTAGATTATTAAATTGAGAAGCATAGAACAATATTATCATTAAGGATTTATAGGTTATAAAATTCAAATTATATATATTTAATAAATTCTCTCTGATCTTCATAGCTATTACGACTTTCCTAAATATCCTTCCTGTTTCTTATTTCCATCTGGCATATTCTCACAGTTTAAAAGAATCTTTAAAAGTTGCAGAGTTAATGAAGTGGACGATTTTTTTTTAGATTGTTCACCAGTTACAGGTATGCTCTCTTCAGTAAATCAGCACCTTTTCCTGTTCTGTGCGGTTGCATGCGAGAACAACAGCTCAGAACTAAACACTTGTCCTGGCTACAGTCTGCGTTTACAACACCCAGCTTAGAATATGTTCTTTACAGTAATCAAAAAACCAATAACCTTTTGGCACAGTACAGCATATTATTTTATCCTAGAGAGAACTAAGCATGTCTTTTAGAGCTCTCTCTCCTGAATCAGCTTGCTGACAGGTACATTCTAGAAGTGGAATTTTGCTTAGTCCCCTTTTCAACCCTAACCCTTCCCTGCTTTTTGTCCTCTTGTAACATAAACAGCATAATGGTTCCTTCCCAAAAGCTTTGTAGCCGGCAATACTGACACCTTGCTGAGAGCAGGCAGCAAGTGTCGTTATCTAGTGATCTCCCAAATTGCCATTTTTCTTTTTCAGCTATCTCTACTATATATCTTCTTGATAGAAAACTACTATATGAAGTGCTTCTGAAGTAAAGAAATTCACTTCAGAGGTTTTGGAGATTTTTTCCCTATTTTTCCTTAAATTCATGGCTCTAAAAACACTGACAGTTTTGATGGAAGAGGTTGCTGCCAGCAAGAAAACAGATGCAAAATTGAGGAAAACGTGTGAAATGTGGAGAAGAGTAAATCAGCGCTTCAGTGTCAGAGTCACTATTTCATTATTCAGATGCAGTAGGCTGAGCAAAAAAGATGAAACATGTCAAAAGTAAGAACGAGGTTAGTATTGAAGTTCACTGAGAAACCGCAGCATCCAAGGCTTCTGTTCTGTAATATTTATAATCACTCTCCAAAAAAACTCTTTGTGCTTCTCTGACTCATATAATTTTTGACCAACATATCTAAGCACATTACTGCAGTATTTGTTTCACTGTAATTTCACCAAACTCAACTGGATTTCACCACTGTAAAGCTAAAGCTTTACTGTAATGAATCAAGCCCAACACAATTACTTAAAAGTATAGAAAAGAGAATACTGAGAGAATGTAACATGTGTGGGAAAGTTGGAGAAAATGAAATTCCTTCTAGAAAAACATCTAAAATATCATAACTGCAGGACTGGATTTACTGCCTGTAATTTAGACTCCATAGAGCTGAATGTGGATACAGACGCCCTATTAGCAGTTTTGGAGGAGAGGACACGTATCACTACATTTATTCCTGTTCATTTTCTTAAATTAACAGCATTATCATTAGTTCTCCCTCTTGACAGAAATAATTGGTGGAAGACCAAACAATGGCTAACCCGAGGACCAAACTGCTATCGACAATACCGCACTATGCCACAAACTGAAGCCAAACCCTAATTCCAGGATGCATCATTGCTGCCTGAACCCAACACCACCACAATCACGCTGTATCAGAGCTAGGTTCTTTTTAATCTAATATTCGTTACTTTACCGTTTCCAGTAAGTAATTCTTCAGAGGGGAAAAAATACAGAGTAAACTACAATCTACCTTATCAATTACATACTCAGTTCATACCCTAAAATGTTACTTTAGTTGTTTGTTGTCTTATTTTGTGCAACTCGGTCTTAAAGACATATAAACCCTCATCACTGATCCCTCTAGGTTCGTTTTGTTTTGTGAGGGTGGTAACACAATTACTTTAAAATATTTAGCAGGTTCCCCTCAGTTTTTCTTTTCAAACTCTTTTACAAAAATCACAAAACATTTAATTTTAACCTTTTCAAATTACTTTGTTATTACACCTTATACAAATCATCTTTTCATGTCCAACTTCACTATCATTTTTTAAAACCACTAATAAAAAAAAAAATTTTAAAAGAAAAATTTATTTGGTAACAAATGTCAAGATTTTCTTTTTAGCTTGCTAGAGAGCAGAAAAAAAAATAATTTTTTACTTTTTCAGCAGCCTTAATCTTTCTTGTATGTTGTAGACTACTTGCAGAAACACCTCAATCAACTGAGTCTGTCCCACATTTTCAAGAAAAGCCTCGGATTCAGCAATTTGCTTTTACAGACCTGCTTGGGATTCTCAGACATGTTCATCAGTATCCAACCTCAGATAAGCAGTGGACACTTAAAAAAAGACCATATTCTCTGTGCCTTGCTTCTGCAGTTTTGTATGATCAAGGGGAACAACAGGATTATGAAGAGCTAGCCTGGCGACGATCTTGCTACTTGCTAAACATAATAGCTGTTAATGACTGATTTCTACCCACACATTCTTCTTAAATAAGGCTTCTCATTAGTGTCAAGTGCCATCATTTGTAATTTTTATAACATTTTTATATGTTTTGCTTCTTATGCAACCAACACATTGAAAGACAGAGCTTGTAGCATCATTTTTGAGTAATGTCTTCTCTAGGCCTCAGTCTTCACTAATCAATAAATTTAATCTATAAAACTAAATGCATTTCCAAGTATCAGTCAAGAGTTGAGACAGCAACTAGAGTGCACATTCTGAAAGTCCTTTTAACCACCTTTCCTTCCCAAATAAGCCTTGGTTATCCTGCAAGATTTTCAGCCTGATAGTAATCTCTCAATCTCCCAGGGGAACACACTGCTTATTTCTCATGAATTAATATTTTACAGCTTATATTGTGCATTACAATCTTCCAATCCTCACTCTAGATGAAAGAGGTACATTTATCATTTCCAAGAACAATAGGTTTTATTCAGATTGTGCAGGAAAGAACCAGAGCCATCCTAAAATGAGCAAATGACTAGTGCACAGAGGAAAGGAAGATGAAGGTGGGCTTATAAGAAATATAAAAAAGACATTTTTAACACTTTTTTTCTTTCCCCTTGATCAATTTCTTTTCTCAAGGTGCTTTTTAACAATAAGGCAAGGCAGTGTACTTGACTCTGTCAAACCCAACATTCCCTCAATGTCATTTGAAGAAATAACAAATTTCTACAGGAGAAAATACTGTAGAAAGGATTCGACAGATAGCCCAGCAGACACATTTTTTCAAATAGGACAGACAGACAGTCCTGGCAGTTTTATACCAATTTTTGGAAAGCAGTTTTATACCACAAAAACCAGAGATACTACAGTTCAGATTAAAATTCGACCTCTTGCCCTGGGCAGATGAAAGTAGCAAGGTTTTGGAAAGAATAACAAAAAGCAAAAAAAACCTAGTAACGAGCAAAATCCAGGCTGGAAGACTTTAACAGAAATGCTAACTGCCAAAAAGCTGTTAAAAAACCTTCATACACAGAATACGTCCTTTTATATTGAAAGCCTTTCTGCTGCCTAGGAGTCCCGGATGATGGCCCTTATTTCACCTGAAGCCCTTGCCAGAACAGTGGAAGGAGGCAAGCGATTTAAGAGCGGTACCTGCCTCCCCAGAGCTCCCTACCAGGGAAGAAAACACTTCCTTTCCTCCTAACCCTCTGTGCAGCTCTCCTCCTGGCATCTTTTTTTCCCAAGACATCATCACAAGAGAAGGCAGACTACCACCCTCCTTGGCAGCTCTTGGAAGGCACGGCTGAATTTACTCAGGATGAAATTCAAAGACAGGCAGTTTACTTTGTTAGTGCTACCAACAAAGGAAGTGGTTCAACAGCTTTAAACAATAATACTCCCTTCTACTAAAATCAAAAGCACAAATGAATTAAACAGAATTTCTCACTCAAAGCTGTATTTCCTAGTACCCCCTTTAAGCCCAGTGAACACGCTCTTGTCTCGGCTCTGGCAACACGCACAGCTGCGTGTGAAACCCAGCTCGTCCCCAAAGGTGAGGAGAGGAGAAGCCGCAGTGCTGCGCAGCAGCGACGGCCGGGCCAGTTCCTTACCCTGCCCACAGCGAAACCATTCCCTGCCTGCAGGCAGAGCTCAGCCCATCTCTCAGGCCACGGGAGACGGAGCGAAATGAGGGCAAATAACAAGCATTGCTTTGCAGAAGTCGAGTGCTCCAACTGCTCTCTTCGGTACCATTGTCCTTCCTCACCCCAAGTCATGACATTCTATTTCCCACCAAACAGAGCAGATTTCCATAAAGTCAAACTGTAACTATATGCTGCCATGCATAAGGACTGGCTTTGGGGTTAATTCTGTGTAGGATGTGTGTATAAAAATACTTCTAGCAGATTTTTTTGCAGTAGATAGTCAACAACTTCATCTCGATGTTTTTATTTATGCCAAATTTAAGATATATTAAAATATGCAAATCTTCAGGGGTTAGTCACGCTGGCATAAACCAATACCAGCACATGTACCTGCAAAAAACCACAAAAGGGCTAAGAAACTCTTTTTTCCCTTGAACAAGCACTTCTGAAAGCTGTTCTAGAGGGGCTGTATCCCCACGTTTGCATAAATATGTTGACAAATCTGTCCTATATTTTAGGTTATTCTTGGAGTGATTTTCTTTAATATATGACCAGAATAAACATTGCGTGGAAAGCTGTAGTGTGTTTGGATTGTCTATAGATGCTGCAAATAATTTAACAAGTACCCTCATGTTGTTTCTTGCTGTAGGCAAAACATTCATTTTCTTCTGCTTAAATGTAATGATTTTTTTATTATTTCCTTTTTACAACAGTTTAGGAAAATAGTAAAAAGAATGCTTCTAAGTATAATCTTTTATGAAACAGGCAATGCCACAAAATTCACTCCAGATCTCATTCTGTTAAAATCAAGCTATGCCAGACACTTGGCCACCATGGACTGCAAGTTCTAATAAAAGTTTAAAAAATCTATGGAGATTTTGACTATTACAAAAGTCTT
>NW_010558240.1:19043-29719 GCF_000687285.1 Phaethon lepturus | reverse complement strand
TCCCTACACAGAAATATGTAAAAGATTCCAATTTACACTATGCTGCCTTAATATTTAATTAATATTTTTGCTCTAATTAACAGCTCCTGAATACCCAATTTATGATTCTTTTCTTTCATCTGATATCCCCTTTCCCTCCCTGTGTTTGCAGTATCAAACACAGATTTGGAATATTAGCTTTCTGAACACTTTGATAAAAGAATATTATAAGCTATATTTTGCCCAACATAAGGCCCCAGAAGTCACAGTTTCATAGTGAAATTACCCATCTATATTTTCAATGTAATAAACACCTTCTGTGCTCTGAAGCTCTAAAGGATTAGCAACCCAAAGAAGGCTAAAAGAGCAGCTTAGCTATGCAAGCTGGAACATGCAGAACCCTGTTAAGCGACAACCCACATTATCCCCAAGAGTTGTTTGTCTTCTTGAACACGACAAAAATAAAATATTTTTTGAAACATTGCTTTACACACACCCCAGCCCTTATTAAAACAAAGGTATATTCACAGTATTGGGAACACTATAAATTGAAAGTCGTGGTCTGACTCTTCCAGAGGTGTAAATCAGTAAGCCCACTGAACTGATAGGAGGTATTCAGTTACTAAAGTCAAGTCCTGCAAAAGCACCAGTGTAAATCTGCGATCATCACAGTGATTTATATGGCTTGTATTTGTTCTAATTATTTTCACTTCAAAAATACATTTTATTTTAATTGATACCTGTTGATATCTGTTTATATTCTTCGCATTGAGAATCGATATCTAAAGTTTTGGAATCATCAATAGGGTGGGGGGAATATTGGTTATACAGGGGAATGGAACTGGACAGTTTGGACTGTTCAGTTTTGAGTTCTGCGCCAAATCCAGCATTTCTCCACAGTCTGTGCCTTGATTCCCATGCGCGGTGTTTCTGAGGTAATACTCCTTCACTGGGGACAGATTGTTTTCCAGAGCAAGGGAGTACTAGTTTAGTCCAAGACAAGTAGTTTCCAGTGACCCTCACTGGTACAGAATGAGCACGTTAAAGGAAGGACAGTTCAAGTAAATGAATTCAGCTGGACCAGTGCCATCTTTGTGGAAGGACGGCAAGACAGCAAGAACATTGCAGTCCAAGCCAATGGCCAATAATTTTGTTGTTAGTAGCAGAATAAAACACAAACCAGGAGTTTTACTGTAGTTCCCAAGTTATTTGTGGCTGAGATGCACCTGAAAAGTTGGCAATTAGTAAGAAAATGTGCTCTTTACACGGCTCTTAAAAGTCCCATTAAGTCTGTATTTACTTAGCATTTTCTCTAACACCCTTATTGGAAACCAAGCAGTGGTAGTTTCAGAAAAAGTAGTAAGAGAATAAATGCCTGTTTTCCATTCTAGTGCAACAAGAAGCAGTGGCTGAATTCCAGAGTGCCCAAATTAAAACTGGATGAACCTAATGACATGCATTCCAGGCTCAACCACAGACTACATCTCCAGAATAAATTCATTACCACATTAATTCCACAGATATTAACTGCAGTCAGTACAATCTAGGAAAACTTGAATTGTTTCACAATTTTGAGACTATGAAAGAACCAATAGATTTCAATGCCCCACTCTGTGTGGTTCACTACAGTGATGCAGAAGCAATAGATTTAAACCTGTACAATTTCAAAAAAGCATGCATAGATTCAGCCATACAGCTCTCCTGATGTAAAACCACAAAGTCACCTAGAAGTATGCAGAAAGGCAGGACTATAACTTCAGACCAAAGCAGAGTAATCCTGTTCTCAAAGTTCCCTGATAACAGCTGCAGTCTTTTGAACTTGCCTTGAGTTTCAGTTTGAAGATCTACAAAAAGATACCTATCTCTAAAGGACTCTGCTCAAGAAATGTCAAATGTAAACAGACTTTGAAGGAGTTAAACAACTGTTTCCAGAGCAGCAATGATCAATTTTAAGCTTATTTGTTTTTTTAGTTTGATTTAACAACACAGAAAGGAGACCTCAACACAAAACAATAACATGCAGTAATTGTGGTAGGTTGCAGTGTGATTAGATATTGCTGGGTACCAATATTAACTTGGGGGTAATGTATGTACATACACCACTTCGCAGCCGACTTCATTTTAATATGTAGAGAGCATATGTTCTGACAGCTGTGTGCCATAACAGGATCCCACCTTTGTCTGACATGATTGATGTGCAACCCTTGAGACTATCTTTCACCACAACCTGGTATTATACAGGTAGTCAGTGTGAAAGAGGTATCTTCTGTTAGAGGGAACCAAAGGGAAAAAAAACAATAAACTGAAAAGAGTTGCTCTTATTTAAAAAGCAGCAGGACAGGGAAAAATAATTCTTTGAAGAAGAACCTTTCAGCTCACAGTGCAGGCTTAGAAGATAAAAATGCCTCCCAATTTTCATATATGAATATCTAAATGCAATCTACAGACAGAAATTGAAACAAGAGTGGCCTGGTTTCCGAATATACCAAAACCACTTTCAATTCTTATGGTCTCTTTTATTTTTTATATCATGCTGGCTTTTAAGGTATCTCTGTATTGCATATTGCAAGCTCATGCAAGTTTGTTGTATGCAGTGTCCAAACCAGCCAGATGTGCGCCAGCTGCAGGCAGGCTGCTGGCTAAACAACGGCTGCTGCACCTGAAATATTAACCAGGACTCAGTGTTGTACTAACTACACGGAGGACTGAATTGTCTCTTTCAGATCAGCTCAGTCATAAAATTCAGAATGGTGCCCTGTGTACTCCTGCATGTTGCTCATGTGCCTCACTGATTAAAGATGAGATTGTAACACTTTATTTAAAAAATGGATTTAGATGAAAAAATTCACGAATCTACAATGGAAAATTGTTTTCTGTAAATGCAACCTAATATGAACTGATCACTACTTAATAACTAAGTGAATATTTTTTGTTGATTTTTTTTTAAACAAAACAAAATACATTCTACCCCGCACACGTGTGCATGTATATACATACACGCACACACATTCCCAGATTTAGGTGTCTGAAGTATAATTTGATGGAAAATTTGCCCTTCAAACCAAACACTGTGGAAGCCACAGACCTTTGTACACAGCTAAATCATCTGGAAGTTTTCTGAAATTGCTCATTTTCTACTGATCACACTTACATCTGACATGTTAAGAAGACTCCACATACACTACAGGGAAAAAAGCACAGGAAAGGTTCTACCACTTCTTCCTCTATCCCTCCCATCGAAGCGGCTTCTTTTACTGAAAGGAGGAGAGAGAGAAGGAGGGAGACCAGGTAGGGGATGATTATGCAGATATTCACGTAGGAAGGGAGTTTTGGGTCTGTGTGTTTAGCACAGCAGGACCTGGACAAAAAGGTACCACCAAAAAGAGGGATCCAGGACTGAAGACTAGGACAACCACTACCAAGCAAACACTCCAATCACAACGCTACAAAAATACAGCTTCTGTCCCTGGTAACCCCTTTGGGCACATGGCTACCAGATATCCAAAACCCCTTACTACTACGAGATGGCCTACCTCTGCTTTTGTTCACCAAAAAGGATGTCTGGGGAAATGAGGAGATCCTGGAGCCTAAGTGGCATCATTGCTGCTCCCACGCTTCTTGGGTCCAGTGACCAACTTGCCTATACAACAGGAAGGCATCAGGGTGAAAACCCCTGTCTGGTGGGTAGCAGGTACCCCAGAAGGAAAGTAAATTTCAAACACCTTTATCTTTTGCCCGGTAGGATTCATATCCTGGTGAAACTTCTAAATTACAAAGGTGTTGCAACTAAATCACAAGGGTAACAGTAGACAGCAGGGGACACATTTTCTGTACACTTAAAACATCCAGTTCAGAGGAAATAATGAACATTTACTTCATGAATCCCATTAACACTGAAGTGTGAGATATGCTAAGCAACTTAGCACTGCCAGAGCAGAGATACTATTAAGACTATCCTGAAGCCAAGCTTTTAACACCAGGATACATTAATTTAGAAAAATGATTTATTAACACACAGATTCTAGCCATCCAGTGGGTTAAGATGAATGCAAACTGACTTGGAATGAGCAACTGCTGGGAAATACAGACTTTTTTTTCATTTTCCCATTTGAAGCAGCCATATGCCATCCTAAATGTTTCCCAAGTGTCCTGAAACCATTACATTCTGCTAACAGGTTGACACCCATGAGCACTGACAGAATTGCTCTCCTCCATCCCTCATTATTCCTACTTATAACCTACCAACCATAAGTACTTTTCTCTAGGATAATTGCTTCACCATAATTCACTATTAACTGTGGCCACACTGGAATGATTGGATCTAATACTAACAGAAATGAGAAAATAAAAACCCCAGAGTGGGTACAGAGGATCACTTGGAAATCTCTTATGCTTCAAACTCAAGCTAAGGAATCATGATTGAACTACTAACACATCACTGCAGGAAAAAAAGTGTAAAAACCCCCTGAACGTCTATTTGCCAACCTCTGTTTGGCACGGGCATCACTAGTGATCTAAGAAATGGAAATATCCATCTCCAACTGTTAGCACCTTTTTCTCCTGAAAAAGAAGTGGTATCTGTCCTGAAGCTGACCCTCAGATAATCAAGACAATTAGACAATCAAGTTTGGTATTGATTGAAAAGTCAACAATATTTCTATATTGTTAAGCTATCTCAAAATCAAGAATTAAGAAAATCCACAGCATGTCCTGCTTAAAAAAGCTTAAAATGCTCCACATGATGACTGCTATAAAAAGAAAATCACTGTGTATTAAATCAGAAATATCAGCACAGAATGTTAATCTCAAATAGGAAGTAAAAGCTTCCCTTCTTAAAAGAAAATGAAAAAATAATAATAACAAAAAATTAATCTCATTTCCAAAACAAGATTTTTTTGTGCATATATTATTTCAAACAGGATAGACATCAGTTCCCAATTCCTCATCTTCCATTAAAGTATGTCAAAGGGCTCTTCCTCTGGACTAATCCAATTTCTCCTTGCAAGCAGATCTTCAAGAAGGAAAAAACCACCAATCTTTTTTTGTTGTTATTGTCTTAACAAAAAAAAAAAAGGTGAAGATCAGTATTAAGCTGGGTATTTTGCAAGAAGGCAGCCAGTGTGCAGAAGAAACCTCCTGCTCCATTGCCTGAACTTGCTGTCTCTGAGATACTGCCTCAAATCAGCCCCAACAACACCCATCTCCTGCTCCCAATGCAGAACAGGACACAGCCTGCGGCAAGCCAGGACCCCCAGCTCACTCAGATGTTTTCTGAACTCTTTATCAGCTCCTCTGTCATCACCCTTCCTTTCCAACCCAACACACCTTGCTAGTTACCATGTATTATTCCCATTCTCAATTAAACTGTAGTTATGGGTCATATTAACACTAAACTCTGTATCCAGCAGAGAGGGCTCTGCTGGCCGTCAACAGCACTTCTAAATTAGACTCTGTGTCAGTAAAATTTACTAATACCTACCTCAACAAAAGGCTGACCAGAACTCTTCCCAAGCACTAAAAACAGTCAATGACAGAAAACCTGTCAAGTTCACTATATAATAACAAAGTCAGCCATGTTTATTATGGCACTACAGTATTCTTTACACCGAATGAAGAACATCAAGTACAATTCTTTCAAATTATGTCTTCCAAGCTCATATAAAAGACTACTGCCAAAGCAAAAAACAGATTTGTTTTTCAGCTGACAAATGACTGATTTTTATTAGACATTTTGTACTAGATCTATAACATCAAACCTCCCCTTTGAGAAATTTTAAAGATCTTTCCCATTGTTTGTGAGACACATTTATGGATAGTATATGACTTTTCAAGGAGATTACACTTCAGAATTTTGTTTCTATGACAAGAAATAAGATTTCAACTCTCTGTCTAGTTTCAATAGGCAAATTGAAGGTCAACATGGTCTGCATATTTACACCTCTAGAGTAAGCAAAAAGTGAAAAGACAAGTAAATCACCTTGAAAAGGGAAGAGCCCAGCCATAGAAACCTATTGTTTATCTTTTGCAACAATGGTATTTTACTTTCCAAATAAAAATCCCAGTTCTGCAATGAACAGAATTATTGAAGTAACACTGTACTACACTGTTTTAATTTCAGATATTTGAAAGAATGATACCATAAAATGATCTGAAGTATTGTTGTTGCATAAATCTCCAAGCACTTTCCGTGTCCTTAATGTTTGAGCCTAAAATTGTTTCATTCTTTAGCTGAGAGTGCACATTGTAAAAGTTGCAGTTTATCACTTTTCTTTCATTCTTCTCCAGCAGTTACATTACCACATCCTTTTTTATTACTATCGCAGGATGTCACTATGTAAGTGACATCATAAGGGGAGAACAAGGATTTGCCAGGAATAGTCAGAATTGCTCTGCAGTGCTACAGAGCTCTGCGTTTCAGGGAAAAGGGGACAGTCTTGCATTTTAGCATGCTGAACGTGTGCACTATCAAATCTATTGCCTGTCACCATAGTCCCTTGGACTGGATAAATTATATCCCACAGTTGGGTAGTACAAAGGTAATTCTGTTGCCATATGTTGTGCCAAAGAGCTCATGCCGTGACAGGTTGCAGTACGGATTATGCTTTGCCATGTGATGCCAACTTTCTCCTTCATCTGTGAGGGATAAACCTTGCCTCCTTTAAGATTTCAAACTATCCAAAACAAAACAGCACTCTCAACAAGCTGGAGATGCAAACCTTGCTTTTAAAAAAAAGGAAAAAAGAAGAGATAGAAAAAGCCCTACAATTTTTCAGATTTTGGAGCTGGAGATGCAAACCTTGCTTTTAAAAAAAGGAAAAAAGAAGAGACAGAAAAAGCCCTACAATTTTTCCGATTTTGAAAATTACTTGTATTGTCCCAGCATACACCCAGAATTCACTACGCATCAATCTCATAGGAATTCCAGACCCAGTTCTAAGTTAGTAAGTCAGAAAAAATGGAGTCAAGAACACTGTGATCAGCTTCACACATTTTCTTTATCAGACACTGCAGTATTTTTGAGTTTCTTTGGTTGGTTGATTCCAAATGCTGGCATTGGCAGCAGCTCACACATAAAGAAAAGAAAGATCATGAGAGTAGAAAGAAAATAGGTAGAGCCCCCCAGAGCATGTTTAAGAGATTTTGCTTGTCTGTTCAATTTATTACTGCATTTCATTATTTAGCAGAAGTGAATTGAAGTGGTTCATAATATGCCACAAATGATTTCAACCATCAGCATCCAGCTCAGTTCAGGAATAATCAAAAGCCGTTGCTACATGACTAGAGTTGGGCATAGGAGAGAAAGGAGGTTTGTTTGAAGTCTTGTTCCTGGTACGGAAATGACCACATCATGTAAGTCAAATCAGTGAACACATGGGTTTCATCTCATAAGGCATAAATGAAGAAAACTACATTTTAGGCATAACTAGAAATACAGTGTGAAAGAGGAAAGAATGGACAGTAATTACCTAACATCTCACATGAGAAAAACTATTCAAGATAAATGGTAGAGGCAGTGAATGCACATATGATCAAACACTTCTCACATTCTTCAAGAATTAAACAAGATAACCTCCCTAATACACACAGTCATATGTGCTCATAGCTCATTTGCTTCAGTAATATTTTTTTTAAAGTCTTGGAAAAGAAAGAGACATTCAGAAAGGGTTTTGCATAACAGCAGCCCTTGGAATACAAAGACTTGCTATACAAAAACTTTCGGGGTCAAAGTGTAAGAAAAAACTTTACTGGAGAATTGTTCAGGTATATAAAGTCATAGTCACATCAGTTCCTCTTCCACCCATACATCAAGAAAGAGACAGATATGATTTAAAGGAATCATGCATGAGTACGAACCCCAGCCCACGCTACAGTCATCAGAAATGCTGCTTGCAGAAGCAGGAGTCAAGGAACACGCATCTTGCCCGCCAAAAGCAAGCCTAGGCCCGATCCCTCACGGGGATTTTCCTAGAAAAGTTTCCCTGGAACACTGACTCCCACAGTGATTTTCTTCTCTTACTTTTTTAAACAAAGGGTTTAGATATTTGTTATGCCAGCAGGCAGTCTGTAATCCTCACCCCAATTTCAAGGTTACTAGAACATACTCCTTTTGATTTAAGGCCTTTTGCCTTCAGCTAGAATCCAGCTTACCCTAATTATCTTCATTATAACATCCATAATTCGGGGTTCCCATGGGCACTAAGGGTGTAACAAGGATGGCATAAATTTTTACATCCACTGACCTCTAAATTAGTGCGAGCTTATTGCACTGGATAAGGGTACAAAGTCAAATAAATTCCTTGCTTTCCACTCACTTTACAAATGTGTGGATGAAACTTTGTGGTTAGGTATGTGAGTCTATGTCATCTGCATTCCTGTTTTTCAGTGCTACATATAGCTCATGGCCCAGATGCTGCACCATTCAAGGCTGTTTTATGTGCTATTTTCATGGCCAAGTTGCGATAAAGCCCAGAAAGGTTTATGGCCACATTTAAAGAACATTCTCACATCAAGTCATCCAACTGCTTAGTCAATATATAATAGGTCCTGGACACCACCTCCCTCTGTAAATTTTATAGGAAATACTCATATACAACCAGAAGGACCAAAAGCATCAAGTGGTCTTTTGCCATAAGAAAACATTGTGAAACTTTGTAGGTCTCCATTTTCCCTAGAGTTCCAAAGACAAAAGCATACTGTGAGAATGGAAAGAGTCCTCAAGGTGGAGAGGAAGAAAAAAAAGAATTATCGTTCTCTTCAGCTGCGAGAAATTTAAATGAAAAGAATAAAACACTGTCCCTAGATGTGCAGCCTTATAAAGACACCCCAAGTTGTATGGATTCCATTACCATAGTGAATAGTAATGGTAATGGCAGTATGGAGAACATCTCGAGGTGAAAAACAAGAACAGCTCACATTATGATCAGTAAACATTAAATCTATGATAGATCAACATATACGTACCAGCTAACCTCTTGTCCAGTTATTTAATAGGAATATTTACTATCTAGAACCTGGACAGAGGTTATTACATTTAGTCCACATATTCCATCAAGACCTGTCAGACCACCTAGTGTTAAGAAAATGCTGTAAGTGAAATCTGATCGGATTTGCTATTTCAGTATTTCTCCTTTTCGTTTTAGCATGCCCCACTAGTTGGCAATTACTTCGTACTGTACAATCTATTAAATATTCATGTCAGATATTATTTGCATAGAGCAGCCTTTCTCTGATAAAAAAATATGTTATTCATTCACTGCTTAGAAGATTGACCTAAGGTCCCTACTTTAAACACAGAGTTATATTGATTGTGAAAATACAGTAGGAAAATTATGTAGTTTATATGCATGCATTATTTCTACTGAGTCATCCTCAAGCTTATAATTTAAGCCTCAGTGTTTCAGGTAAAATGAAATTGCTTCACTAAGTAAGGCTGCTTTGATTTCAGCTTTGCTCCAAGCTTTGCCAGGCAAGCAGAAAATCTTCGTAGTATGAAAGGTCTTGTTCATATAGAATGTATAGTCATGCATTGATAAAATGGTATGCATTCAAAACACACTCTGCCTTTGTCCAAAGATTGTTTTACAAAACCCTTTTTTCATTTTATGGAAATAATTCCATATCCTATATTAATGGAAGATCATCATAAATGAACAATGAATTTAGACTTCCGAAGCACTGCTGCAACTACTGCATTATACATAGCACACAGAGGACAAAGAAAACTAGGGAGCTTCCTTCGAACGGGAATGCATGCCCCAAACCAAGCCAAAAGAACCCCAAGCAACAACAGAAAGATAAGCTAACTGGGTTTAAACTAAAAAGAAATTTACTTCTCATGAGTGTGCCTCCTTGAGGAAGAAACTCTGAAATACCCCACTTTTTAAAACCTTATCTGCATTTTGCTTTTCTGCCCCTCTCACTAGACAGGAACAGTTTAAGAGCGGGGGGAGGAGGGGAGGAAAAAAAGAGAGAAGAAAAGAATGGTCACATTCTTTGCCTGCCTTCCTCTTTTGTTGGTATTTTGCTATTTTCTTACATCCAGCCACCTGCTAGTCTTTCCCAGGTCCTCTGGTCCTCTCCACCCTTTCTCTCTCTTGCCTCCTTGCCTCTCACTCAAGTCTCTTCTGTTTTCTCCCCACTTCAGTCCTCTGTTTCAAGAGAACATTATCTCTAGTATGGTTATTCATCATTAAAAAATCAAAACAATGAGGAATATTACAGTTCAACACTTAAAGGAATGACATTATCCTGGCAGTGTTGCTTGCTATGACAGGAAATCCATGTCATGAAGAAGTCTGTTCACCTTCGAAGTCTCACGAGTCAAAGCAGATTTCAGGGGGGGTGTGAGCCCTTTGTTGCTGTCTATGTGCTGATCAATTGCAATCCCTCTGCGATGCCATTTCATTTCAGGAGTTACAGGTCACACTATTGCAGATGTATTGAAGTACTGAGCTAAACAATGTGTTTCAAGAATGGACTCCCTTCTAAAACTTTGGAATAGGCCTAGCAGGATTTGTGCTTGCCCAGAATAAAAAGTCCAGGATCTGGTATCTCCCTAAATCGTAAAGCCAGGTAAAAAGTTCTCTGAAGACAGCTGAAGTTGGTATCCTGGGTATTCTACATGTTAGCCTGACGAGTACCCTTCTGTATTTTATTTGATGTTCTCATGTAGTTCTGTACAGAAAGTGAAAACTTTA
>NW_010558240.1:0-19012 GCF_000687285.1 Phaethon lepturus | reverse complement strand
TCCTGCTGAGTTCTGTTATCTGAGAAACTTACCCACAGTACTGCAGGGTTAGGGAGGTTGCCTGGCTTACTTTGCTTTCATTTATCAACTGCAAAGGTTTTTTTGGCCAACAATAAAGTTCAGATGCAGATATTAAGTAGGTTTTTTTCCTCTCCAAATCCAACTCTTTTCAGTTCTAGTACTGTGTTCCCATACATCCATATACCCTTGTTTTCCTTAACACCTAGTCATTATTCCATTTCATTAAAAAGCTGAATAATCTAGGGAATACACGGCCAAATTTCAATCTATCTTTATAAATGCAAGCAATACAGTAATGATTTGCCACCATTTGTACTCACTGTGACATGGTAGAAAGCCAAGCACAATCAAATGGGGTGGAAAACAGATGCAGAAGCTCTTAACGGACTGTATAACATACTGGATGTAAGTATAACAGGTAATAAGACCCTTTATCTGTTGACATATTGCAGCATATGTGTTAAAAGTCTGTAATGCTGGCTTTTAAATTTTGTTTCAAGACTTCCTTTCTTCTTAAAATGAGAGGAGAGAGAATTAAACCAGCACTTACTTTCAGCTTGCAGAATGATGAAAATTATTAAAAAATAAGGAGGCCATATCCAGTGACATGGTGAATTTAACAAGTCTGGGCTGTAGACAACTGTACATCCAGCAAACAAAAGGATGGTGTGGGACTACTTTGAAGACCTAAGCTACCTGCTCTGCATGCTACTATTTTTCTATAATTTGCTTATATTTCAACAGGAAGACAGATGTAGTGTCTCAAAGATGAAGGGTCTATCTGGTTTTACTAAATCGGTAGCAATAGGCGAGAGTCGAGTTCCTTATGTGGTACCTTATTCATTTGCAGATTTACGCTAACGTATTGTTTTTCAATATATTTAACAGGAATAGTTTCTCATATATTAACTTTGGTGTCCCAACAAAGCAAAGTCTACACTTTAGTGAATACTCCCCTAATGAATAAGATTCTTCTCAGTGTGGAGAAATATCCTAACCTGTCCCATAATATGGGTATTGCATTTTCAAGACATGAAACATTCTATACAAACAAATCGATTTTTCTTATATCTTTGCATTTCTTCCACAACACCCAGAAATAGTCAAGAGTGAAACTAATCTTTTGTAAACTTGTGTATAGATTTTTACTTTCAGTAAGTAAAGGTTCTTTTTCTTTATCAAATTGTTTATTAAAATGATTCAGTAGAAATACTTCCTTGACGTGGTCATCCAACAGAACACTACGCTACACTAGAACTAGAATACCTTTCTAAAATGTCTCTCTCAAATGGATCTGAGGCTTTTCCACTCACATTTTCATACAAGCACGTTTTATACCAAGAATGGATTTTTCCTACACGTTTTTTACAATGTATAAATGCATCCCAATAATATATTTCTAGAATGAATCTGTAAGAATAATTCACATCTCATGCCAGTGAAAATCTGGAATAATTCCACTGATGTTTCAGAAATTATCCTAGTGTAAAGAAGAATTAAGGGAAACAAAATACAGAGCCTTTTGTCTCCAAGGCCTATTGCTATACAAATAATTAATTAGTGTAGCTTGTGTGCTGCGGGACTGCCTGTCTGACCATTGAGCAATTAAATAAAGTGATTCTAGGAGCTGTAAGTGGTTGCCTCTGGAAAACATACCATCCTTCAAAACAAGAAAAAAGCATTCTTTACTAGTTCAATTTTTACAGAATTATAACCTAATTAATCTTATATAGACTTCTTGGCATCACTATTCTCTCATTGTTATAACAATTCATAATTTAGTCTAGCAGTAACAACCTTAACAACAAAGTTTGGACACATTCCAGGCATAAGGGTAAGGGACAATTTCGACCAGAAACATTATACATACATTTTACCATTACTTAATATTGCATGTAGGATATACACATATAGAGAGAGATTTAGATTTTCTTTGAAGAAAACCCATAGGCACTACAATCATTAGCTAAATGTCCACCAGCTGCGTTAGGGAATACATCACCTTTTTGATTTCCCCAAAAAGCCTAAAAATCACAAAAATAGAAATACAGGATTCTTATTTATGCTCTGCTAAGAGAATAACTAGAATTGTAATACAACAGTTAGCAGCACACAAATAGAAAACATGACAACACAATATGTCATCAGCTATTTGGAGCCTTACCTAAAAAATTATCTTCAGAATTAGATGAAAAAACTCTAATCATAATCGTTGATGGGAGGTTACAGAGAACTGACTACAATTCAGACACCGGAGGCCTCTCTAACCTTCTCTGGGGATTCAACAGGGTAGAGATGACTCAAAGCTATCATTAGCACATCCTACTGATGATCTTACTCATGTATCCTTGTCTCGAGCACAGAAACACAGTAATAGAAGTAAGGCTCAAGTAGGGGAACAGAAAGGACTGTTTTCACAAAGTATATGGTAGTAATTAAAAAGATAATAATAATCTCAGCAGTTGGAAAGACATTATATATTTGCTTGAAGCTGATGTCCAAAAGGATTCTTCTTCTACTTTAATCAAAAAATTATGATTAAATGTGCTTATTGCAAATCCTATGATACTACATAAAAGAGGGATTTATTTAAGTTTTCCAAAAGCAGTGATATTATTGAACAATGATCAATAATACAATAACTAATATGTCGATAGTTCAGAAAAGTTACAGTTTATAAAGTTAAGATTCCATTGCGTGTTGCACTTTGATTCAATTTGATCTTTTAGCCACACTACCCTGCAATCAGGTCCACAGTAGAGACACAGAGGTAGATAACAGGAAAGAGAGTTTTTACCAAGGAGCATCATCAAATCTGCTCCTTTTGTACAGTCTTCATCTGCAAATATCCGAGAGGGGCCTCACGTGAGGACTGCCGTACTCTCTTGCCCACGTCCACCAAAACTGCCCTTCCAGTCAGTATCTGGAAGCATTAGCATTAGTTCAAGGAAACATTATCACCTCTAGGAGCTGAAATACTGACTGGCAACAGGAACTCACGCGCAGGCCTTGCAATGCTAGCGAAAAGTCGGGGTTTGTCTAAGGTATAAAACCGATGTGGTTGTTAATCATTGTGAAGAGTTTGTTTTGCAACCACCGTTCAAGCAGGGGTTCATCAATTTTGTGCATATTAGGTTCAGAAACTACCCTCCTCACTGGGGAGTATTTAGTGCAACTAGACAAACACAGATGTTTCTCAGAAATCCCCAAACACTCCTGTGTTCAAAGGTTCACAACATTTTTCAAATCGACTATGTTAATCTTCACTGTCCAATAGGTTATATCTTGTCATCAGTTATGTTTAGCTGTAATCGAAAATCATGGTCATCTCCAATATTTTTCTCTGCTACTGCACTGGTCCAGTCACTGCTTCTAAATAAAAGGCTGGAAAATTTTAAAGGAGCAGTGCAGATTGAAAAAAAAGTCTGAAAATACAACAGACAGGTATATGTGTTCAAGTTTTATAACTATTACCCAAATTGCTCCTGCTATGTAACCTTTACAGGTTGTAATTATCATTCCTTGTCTTCACTAAAGCTTTTTGATCAAAATTTACAATGTAAGTTCTATTCTTCTCCCTACATGTGGCTAAATTCCATTCTTCTCCCTGTTTGTGACCTGGGGATTTTCAGAGGTGCTTGAGATGACAAGGAAATAAAAACTTGTCCAATTTTTCCTTTGACCAGCTCAAGCTCAAAATAAACTCTATGCCAACATTGAGGAGCTGTCATTCTTTGCCTATGCAGACTCAAAAGACTCTGCTGAGATTTATTTTCTAGGTCAGATTTTTATCATTAAAATGTAATAATTTGAACCTAACATTAAGTATAAACAGATGAAATGATCCTTAGGTCAGGTACTAAAAAAATCTCTTTCTTGGTCAGTATGTTATATTAGTTATTACCTATACCTTGAAGTATACCTCGAGACTTCAAACTTACGGAGTTCATTCACAGCCACGCACTACCTGATATACTGTGGATGCAGGAGTCTGTAGCCTGTTTTACCCCATCCTCTTAGAAAATATGAGTTGTGTCTGTACTGATTTTTGCCCCCTTTTAATAGCTCTGTCTTTTATCTCTTTACACTCTTGGTTTGAGTAAAAGACTTTAAGCAAGCTATTTGGAGCATGCCATAGCCAGTGCCCTGAGAAGCACATTCCAGCTCATCCACTAACAAAAGAAGAACGGGAAGGCTACGTACCCAATGCTACATACTGAAGAGCAGATGTGCAGGTATCACTGGAGGAGAGAGAATGATCTGATAACAAAATTCTCTCCTGGAATTATCCCAAGAGAGGAACTGGTGGCTACTATTTCTACCTGGTGGAGTTTCCCTTCAGGAGCCAGGGCAGCACGTTTGACTTCACAGCGGAGCAGAGCCCACGAGGAGACTCACACAATTGTCACTGGTGTAACAGAGTAAGCTGCAATTCATAGCGAGAGAGGGGCTTTACTGAGCGCAAGGTTGTGTTGTAATGTAAATACAATTAAATCATTAGAGGAAGCTCACCACATTGATGCCCAGACCAATACAAACTGAACTACTCTTGTTTTGTTTCATGATGGAGACATGCTGAGAATTAATAGCAACCCGACACACACCACCCTGGATCTGGGTGGGAGTAGGGCCTGAATACTCCAAGTAATACTGAATACTGAAAGAGGTGTAGAAATTCTGCATTGTTGAATACTAGGTACTTTGAATCCCAAAAAGCATACGGTACTGTGAAAGAATTTTGAGTAGGTCTGAAAAGAAGGCTGTGATTCTGGAAAAAACAGCAGAAGACTCATTTATTACCGGCTGCTCTATAATCATGTCTCGTATAAACAAAAGAATGGCCCAGTATTACTTGTAAGGATCACAGAATCCACCATGATATGTTTTGGCTTGAGGCATATGTTTGTGGTTTCAAGCTAATCCCTTAATCACTGATGTGAAAATTGCTAGGGATATATAGAGACAGGATAGCTAGGATCCTCAACACAGCATCGTCATCTTTTATTTCAAAGAACAAGCACAGTTTGAAGAATAAACAATTAACATTTGATGCTATATACTTACTTTAATTTAGGATAACAGAGTGATATCTTTGTAAGATACTTAATGAAAATGTAGAGAAGAATGAGAAACAGAACAGGATTTGTTCAACTTAGCACAGAAAACACTGTCACTATACAGAGACTAAAAAGAGGATTTTTAAAAAGAAGCTGTAGAATGAATAGCAGAAGAGCCACTAATGGAAGGACCGTAACAACTAGAGAGCAATCTGCTCTCCCATACTGCAGTGTAAATTAGAAGTACCTTTACAGAAGCCAATTGTTTGGGCTGCATCAGATTAATGTCAGAATGAATGACATTAAAAATCAGGGTAAAATCAGAGAAAATGCCATATGTGGTATAAGAAGCATGCATAAAAGATGAAAATACCTTAACCTGGCAAGAGAGAACAACTATATAATGAATTTTTGGCAACCTGTCATGCTGAGAATGGCACTAACCCAAACATTCCCCAAATTCCACAAATACTGGAATCCAGATAATTTAAAATGCAACTTGATAAAGAGAATTTTGATAAACCTACTATCTAGACCAATAAAACTGCTTTGATTATATAGGGATTTGTGTTACAGAATATATACAATATATAATGCATCGGTCTTCTGCATTTATCTCTTCCTGGGCACCTGCAGGACATTTTCACAATGTAGAGGGAAAAATTTTCATGTATGAAATCACCCATGTTCACAAGACAAAGAGAAAATGAAGAGTAGTATGTGTATCTTGACTTCTCTAGGAAGAAACTGTGCTCACTGCTCAAAACAGAGTCAGCTAGAGCAGACTGCCCAGGACCGTGTCTGGGCAGGTTTCGAGTATGTCGAAAGGATGGAGACTCTGCAGACTCTCTAGGCAACTTATTCCGGTGTCCGATCACACTCACAGTAAAAGAGGTTTTCTCTTATGTTTAAGTAACTGCAGCTTTAGTAACTACACCACCACCTGGCTGATTAAATGCTGATCACTTCTTAAGCTTAGTTTCTTTCTCTAAAAGCTTTCTCGCCTCCAATACACTTAGCAAATGTGGAAATCATTTCAAAGAACCATACGCTGGTGTCTTCTAAACTATCGTTTTCTGCAAATTGCCATTTCATAGAAGTTGAGGTGAAAATGCTTTTGTTCTTATTTGGATGAAAACTCATTTAGAAAGATAAAGACAGTCCCCCAACATACAATTCCTGACTTTTGGCTATGTCTAGCATGAGACAAAACTAGGAAGTCAAGCTAACCATTCTCTACTAATAGACCACATGTACGGCATATTTTGGAACATCTATGCTTAAAAATTTAATGTACCTTTGAGATTCATTGTTAATGTTATAGCATAAACAAGCTATTTTGTTGGAACTGGTAATCTTCAGAATAGCTCTGCTAAGAAAACAAATTGTAAAGACAAATTCTCTGGAAAACACCTCGTTTCACTGTGCTCCTCTCATAGGGCTTTTAGATCAAGCAGCCCGAGATTAATTAAACCAGTTCATAATTTCTGGTACTCTGATTTCTGCATTGAATGAATTAATCAACTTAATCAAAGTCTTACAAATTCTTTGAAATGCAAGCGTAAATTTGACAGTAGCATGTGGCCAGTATTCACCGACTGATTTCCACCTGGACCTATCCACCCCGTTTAAGCGTCCCATTCACTGTGAGTGGACCTGCAAGAGCTCAGCACTTCAGAAAGTCAGGGCCATTCTGTATGAGCAACATACAGGGCTGTAACAGCAGGGTTGTAACTAGGCATCAAGAAGGGAACAAGAAGAGTAGGAAACAAGTAAAAAGTAAAAGGATCAAAAAGGCACACCATGTGGAAGCCTCGAACAAGTCATGACAGCACTTGGCTAGAGATTCTGTAATGCATTTAATAAAATACATCTATGAACACCAGACACTGTTTTTTTCCAAAGGCAATGAAGTTCTGATTTACAAAGAAAGAGCATCACCCAATAGTTACTGACTTTGTTAGTTTGTGCCAAAAAGATAATGTAGGATAAAATTCTGGGCCACAATGTTGTTACGGTGAAACTTCCCCCCCGTCCCAATTGCAGATGAATCCTTTAGCTCTCCTTCATGTATATATCAGCAAAGAACAAAAATGCGCAAGGTAAATCATGTTCAAAAATCAGATGAAACATGGTGAGATCATGCTATCACCGTTAAAACAGCCTGGCAATTCTATTTTCAGGTTTACTATTACCCTATAGCTTTAATTCCTAAAACTTTGCTGGATTTCAAACTACCCAGAAAAAGCATTTTTCATGAAGTGACTTCCTCCTCAAAACTAAATAAGAATTCATTAAAGTAAAGCCAAATTGATCTCCAAAACGACAGCTTTCAGAGATAAAGAGATAAACTTTCTGTTGAATATTAGCTATTGCAGGAAGAAGCCTGGGCTAACTTGGCTCACAGGAAATCAAGGTTTCTTTTTTGCTCCCCGTCACAAGTCTGGGCAAACCTTTTTTTGCTCAGCCTTTTTCTAGCTGCTGAGTAGCAGCGATAGCATTTCCCTGCCTGACAGGGAATGCTCACGACTGCACCAACCATTTCAAAGGAGTTCAGTACTACTGTGAGAGTAGGTGCAAGCGCATCAGATATGAAAGGCCGTGCAAACACAAAGGTTCACAGGTGCACAAGGGCTATTGATATTTGTATTAATGTTATTCATGCATTCAGATGAAAGACCAAGACTTAAATTTCTATATGATTGTCGTGGTTATAGCATATGATTTTATATGATTGTCGTGGGATAGCAAAAGTAGCAAAAAGCTACTTAAAATACCTAAAATAATTACTGCGTCCTTTATTCCTTCAAAGTTCTGTTGACAAATCATTACTTGACAAATCAACTACTCGGGTATTCATATAGGGGGAAAGAAAACCCAAACCAAAAATACAAAACCAAAAAACATGCCTGCCTTAAAAATGCCTTAAATCTTACCACGTATTTTAGTTTCTTAAGCTGACCTAGTAGGGTTTTTCTTCTGTTTCTCCTTAGGATTTCATTTACTGTCTCTTGCATTCTATAGTGATTTGTTTTTAGTTGTTGCATTTTCTTTAAATGCCATGAGAATACTATAAATTCTCCGTCAGAACGCTAAATGTTCAGTTTCTAAAGTGCCCTTTCAAACTCAAGCATGCAAATATTTTTTTTTTCATTTTGGTCTTTAATTGCTGGATTAATCGATGTGGACATGCTTAAGTTTTTACCATGAAATGAATTAAAATATTCCCTGTAGCAAAACCAAAGTTCTTCTCCTGTGGAGAACTGATTGCAGACAGGGTAGCTGTTACTGTTCCAGGAAGGACTGAAGGTCATGGGTATGGGGAGGAGGAACTTCTAGCACAGCAATTTCCTTCTGTTTGTGCCTATTTTACTCATGACATTCTCAGAGTATTTTCGCATTCAAAGAAACATTTATTCATAAGAGATTTATGTCAAGGTGGAGGGTTTTTTTTTCTTTCATATAAAACCAATTCACTTTGATCAGATTAATTTTGCACTCTATACATAATTGAAATCTCTTCACAAGTAGTTTTTTATCATTACATATTTCTACTTTTTCATATTTCCCCCTTTTCATCCTTTCTGGGTTTCTATTATTGTTAGCCCCGATTCTTAAAATTCTCTGGAATTAATTTAAAGCTTCAATCTCTCAAGTATATTGTAACAGCATAATTCTTTTGTCAATTTGATTCTTTTCACTCAGTAACCTCCATTCTTTTATACGGTTTTAATTGACTCTGTTAAGAAAGATGGTA
Source organism: Phaethon lepturus (assembly GCF_000687285.1). Taxonomy (NCBI): domain Eukaryota; kingdom Metazoa; phylum Chordata; class Aves; order Phaethontiformes; family Phaethontidae; genus Phaethon; species Phaethon lepturus. The sequence continues at coordinate 10,177 of NW_010558240.1, read as the reverse complement.
AAGTCTGGATAAAAAGAGAAAAATGGATCTTTAGAAGAGATGATGAAGACTTTTGTCTTAACATTTACAGGACGACTGAGGCACACCTTCAGAAGCATTTTAAACTAGCATTTTGCCACTCCTCTGTTAATATACAGGACAATGTTCTGCACCAATCCTATATTAATATTTACAGAATCTTCTTACTATTACAAACAGGAGCAACCAGTGTTTCTTCGATACATCTGCATGTAAGCACCAATTAACTGATCTCACATTGTCATAGCCTATGGCAGCAACAGGCAATACTGCCAAGCAGCAGTAGACAATCCCCAAAATCTCTACCTTACCGAAAACTAGGACAGCTTATCATTTCTAACCATCACTTTACCTGTACCTGTTAAAAAAATTAAAGAAACTATCCAGTGTTCAAGGTTTGGGTTTGGCTTTTGTTTTTCTTAGCTCATGGGTTTTCTGCATGATATTAAAACCTGGAAAAGCAATTGCTGCACTGACCTTTGGTTTGCACCTCAGCTAACTGTAGAGAAGACATCGAGAAGAAAAGAGGTTTGAACAGCAACTAACTCTACTTATTCATCGCTTCCATGAATCCTGTTTCAGAGTTTTACCCCTTAATAAAACTCAAGAAAAGGACTCAGATACAAGGTCAAATACACACTTAATGCTAATGTATTCTTGTAGGCTTTCCTATACTTCTCTTAACATTTTATAAAGTTAGAAAATTATTAGAAATAAAACTCGGCAGTGTTTTACAAGCTCTGTTACGTGTTACTTCTGTCAAATTGGCAATATATCATACAAGCACCACATCTGATATGCCTAATAAATCCTAATATGATAAACTGATCATTTAATGTCAGAACTGAAGTGGTTATTTTTGTATTCATTAACTTACAGCTTCTGAGCATTTGTCTTTCATTTGGTTGGTGTCTCAAGAGTTCAGAAGTTTCTTACACAAACTCCTTTCATTCCTTCATGACAGAGGACTGCATAGTAAGTGCTTGTCTTGTTTTTATTTTACTTTTGCAGTTTTGAAAATGCAACTTATTTTAACTTAATCCAATACATTCATGCTATATAATCCTCATAATTTATCTGCTGTATTCTTCTGTTACAGTCAGAAAAAGTACAAGCTTAACACAGTTTATCTATTCATCTACACAGAAAAGAGACCTGTGATCTCTGGCTTCCATTTGCTCATTTCTTTGGGGCGCAGTGATACTAAAGAATTATCTCCTAAATAATCTGAAGAAATAATTTCTACAACAGGTAAATTAGAGGGTTATGAACCCACAGAACCTGACCAAAGCTACACTGCACTCATGAGCAACCATTTCATTGATTTCATTGATCAGGCCTCGAACCCTAACAACTGATTTGCTCCAAATATAGCCTGGGAAATACTCAAATTGCAACTGAGTACAGATTTTTAGAGTAACTTAGTTGCACTCCACTTTAAGATTTAAACATGTATTGCGGACTATCCAACCTGTTTCAAAATCAAATGTAAACATGAAAATTTCAATCCTTTATGATGGAAGAGAAATGAGAAAGAATTAAGCAGTTGTCCAAGATAAGACAGTCAGTGATCCTGTGTGGCTACCACAGCCGCGACAATGGAACTCAGATCCACAACAAAAATATCCAGTGCTGTCTTTTGCCATATATTCTGATATTCCATAAATTTTGATTCAGGCTCCAAAATGGGTATATATATTCCTGGCTCACAGCCTCCAGCTCTGAAGCTTCTTCCTTGAAAGTTAGCCTGAAGTATTTTCAGGTTACAGATAAAATGAAGAACCAGTGGAATGACTATCCCTTTAATGATCTTCTGTTAAGTTACAATTTTTCAGGAAGTGGCACTGTGTAGAAAAATCTACTAAAAAATTCAACATAATAGACGACACAATTCAGAAAGATTGAATTATATGTTGAGACAACACTTGATAGTTTGAAACAACTCACTGACTTTCAGTTCTCTATTCTTAGCACATGTACTTAGAATTTGCGAATGGCTTCAGCTGAGAGGAGCCTTTGAAGACTAATTTAAATGTTTGGTGGGATGGTGATGTAACTTGATAGCAGAAGTTTTTGTTTGCTTTCTTAATCACTTTTTAATTGCACTGCATTCCTCTCTGTGATGGATAAATTTGCATTATGGAACACAGTAGAACAAGAAACCTGAACGTTATTAGTTTTCTATGAATTAATATACTTTACTTCTAATTCCACTCACCTGCTCAGTTTCTCAAAAATTGTACTCAATTGCTGCTTAGTCACTCTACTCATAGAAGTAGACGCACTGAGGTAAGATGAACAGGATTCAGACCTTGCATTAAAATACATGTTTATTAATTTGACTATTTAAACAGTTTGACATAATAGAAAGCATCCTTCATTGCTCTCAGTTAATAAGAAAATTGCAGTACACATTTTGTGTATACTCTACCAGAGCATCAAACAGATACTAATTTCAATATTTGCTAGCTTTGGATTATTCCAGATTTTTCTCTTTAGTTGTTAGTCATTTACCAAACCCACAAAATCAACAGTGATTTTAGGTGGTAAGTATGGAATGTTCAAAGTTTAAGGTTTTAATCACTGAGTCAGTTGCCTTGAGGCTAATATTTCTCTAAGGAAAGTAATGTTATTGTCTTCAAACTGTGGTTGTTTCAAACACTTGCTGTTCTTCATATAACAGGATTTTTTTAGTCTGAAGGAAAAGCACATGTGCGGGAAGTGCAATGCTATTGACAGGTTGATAAGACTGCCAAGGATATTAGGTATCCAAATCTCTGCAGACCCATGCCTGGAAGTGTAACTTGCTTCATTCATTATAAAGAGATACACCTTGCCACTGTCGAGAAGTTCCCTCGATAACCCCATCACATTACAAGGTAAATCAGCCTTTGTGACTCTCTTCTCAGCAGCTGCCATGGCTGTATTAAGGGCCATGATGAAGCCATTACATTTCCATGCTTCAGGCTATGTATATTCACCTTACGAAGAGATACCTGGGATATCAGATGCAGAGTTTCTGAAATCACTCAAGAGCAGTCTCCTACAGAGTATTGCATACACACTGGTCATACCCACACTGCATAGCATTGGCCCGGTATTCCTTGTGCACTGCAGCATCCCTAAGCCTCTAAGACACATTATGGTTTTTTTGTGATGTGGTTTGTTTTGGTGTTTTGTTTGGTTTTTTTTTTCTGTTAAAAGTGAGGACTGCGTCATAATCTGCCACAATGGCAGTTTATTGTATCACGCTGAGAGGACAGCCTCATGACAGATGAGGGGTTTGCAGGTGCAAAACTTGCTGGACTAGCACTGAAGGATCCTGCAGGACAGAGGCAGCCAAATCACACTCAGATAAACTATTCTCCAAAACTCATCTGCGATTTGCATCTGAGGGAAGTAGTTGTCTCATTCCAAGAGGAGCTCAGCAATGCACCAATAAACCTGCAGTGTAGCTAACCAGCACAAGGGGACAGGGAACAAACCAGGCAGTTATGGCAGACATGAACTCAATACTGGTGGTTCTGTTTAGTTAGCACCTGAGAAGTGTTATCCCAGAAAATGGGACTTTTTTGCTAAATACTATTAAACTGGTAAACACTTTTTCCCTATTAATGGGAAAAATGTTATTTCCATTGCAAATATGAACTCTGTTTCATTCACTGTGCTTTTATAAAATGCTTTTTGTATCTGAGAATACCTCATATCTCCTGGTAGAAGACTACAAAATGCCTTCTATTATGATTTCGTGAATAATGAAAACCTATATTATAAACTTCTGCTACAATATTTGCATTCACACAACTCTTTTTTCTGAGGTATTGTCTTTCAATATTGTAAAAAGTCTTATTTTAACTCACTTGAATGTCCTTCAGAGTATAGATGAAGGTCAGTACTTTTATAAGCTTTCTTCCTCTGTAAGCTCATAATACTCTTATGACATTAAGGTATGTACTTAAAGACTTGATTGTTGGCTTTCATTTACTTAATATCTTGGCAAGTTTGCAGTACTGCCACAAAATCTGTTTAGTAGCAAAGCACACAACTGTTCTGCTTTTTAAGCTAGGCTTATTTATATAAATTTATTCCATAGCCTGCTCATCTTATTTTAATGGCCAGATGTTCTTTTCTCTTCACTTCTTAATAAACAAATACCCTTAACTAACCAGACATTCTCAGAGTTCTTCATCCTAATGTCTTTGATATTTCCACCCTTTTTTTTTTTTTTTTTTTCCTTTTTCGTTACTCTCTTCCATGAAGAGTTAAGGGCACTAAAGACATTGCCAACATACAAATATTAATTTGAAAGATAAGGACAGAAGTATATCAAGACACTGCTCTCAGTAGTAGTTTACTTCAACATCTAACTGCAAGCTCACCACTTTTTCTAAAGTGAGCCTGACATCTGTTTTTGTTTACCATTTGGTAATGACATGAATTCATACTAAGAGGATGAAACAAAATTTAAATATAAGTACTCCTTTAGATGCACTGGATAGCGAATATAGCATTTTCAAGACTCTATTCATCTCCTTACAGTTTACATGGAGGCTAGATGATGGCTTAGTTATATTAGAAACAACATTTGGGTTTGCTGCTTGGTTTACAAAAACAATTCTGTGGAAAACTTTTCATACAAAAAACCCCAAACCAAAACACAAAACAAACACCAAGGGAAACTTTTGCACTCCTAATACAGTATTTTTGACCAGTTTTAGTTCTGAATGTAAGCATTCTTTTAAAGATAAGCAAACTGCTATGTTCTTTACCAAAGTTAGACTATAACCCACTGTAAAACATGAAAAGACACAATGTAGAAGTAAAACATGATGAAAAGAGCACAGACTCATGGCAGCAATCTAACTTTGTGAACCTGTTAAGAGAGAAGCAGATTTGCCAAAATCCCAAATAAAATATATCAGAAATATTTCAATTCAGGACTCTAGAATTAGATCCTGCATTACACACTTGTATAACCCACAATGTATTCTCTCTTTCTCAAAATTATTTGGTACTGATACAATGCTGGAGTAGGTAGGGGACTGAGGCTGATCTAGTTTTGCAAAGCCATCTTCCCAGCATCGTCATTATGCCTCTGAGAAGCCTACAGCCATTAATCAGAATTAAAAACATCTATATTCTAAGAGTAAGATGAAAGTACTACATTTCTGTCTAAATGGCATTATCAGAAAAAATGTCTACTTAGCAAAGTGTTTTGCCGAATTATGGAAATTTACCACTGACAGCACGTTTGCAAAGTTCATTAAGACAAGCCTACCGTATTCTATTTTATGTAAAATTAAAATGGAAACTAAAGCAGCAATACGAAATCTTTTTTTTTTTTTTTTTTTTGGCAAAATTTCTCCTGTCCTATTCTACTTGTTCCTATATGCTGAATATTTAAAAAAAATAGTTGACAACAACATCTAGGCAGAGCTGCGCTCATCTGTTCTAATCTTGCGGGACCACAACTCATTTCAAGCTTGTAAAGTTTATACAAATTACTCATGCACATGGCTAGCCCAGAGGCAGCAGCAGCGTGAAGTGCCAACTGAAAGTCCTAGATTTAACAGTTCAGGCAAAATCCCAGACACAATGGTAGCTGAGGCTGCTCTGCCTATTACACTGAATTGCTCGGTCTTTGAGGTGGGAGACTGCCAACTGTTCGGGCACTAACATTCCTAATGCTTGAGTCATTCATGTGGCAAAGCTGAGAGCCACAAGATGCCACTCACCATTCCTTTCATCCCTTTGGAAAGGTTTTGGCTGCAACGAGAAATAAAAGGGAGGGAAGCACAGAAATAATGAGCCATATGCAAAAACAGCAAGAGCAATTTGCTCCCATTCTAACACTTTTTACATCAGAAATGGAAGGTATTGTGCACTGTTCTCAAAGGTGCTGATCACAGAGCCCTGAGAATCAAAGTCACTGACATGCTTGAAAGCTGTTAAGCACCCAGTTGATGTAAAGTTTCCAAGTATCTTTTGGTGCCTGTGCATCAGATAGTGTGGACTTAAGTACGGAGTGGTACCCTTGAAATTAATAATGTTCCCTAACCATAAAATCTCAGTATTGTATATCCTGATTAATGATTTTGGAACTGAGAATTCAGAAAGCTGTTCAGCTTGAAACCAGCTTAGGTTCAGTTAACTCAAGCTCAGGGAGTGAGAAGGGTTTGCATTGCCTACAATTAGCAGAGGGACTACCATGATACCACGTAACAATCACGACAGCAGAACGTCCAGTTTTGGGGCTCTCTGTAGGAAGTTTTTTCCTGATAGTCTCTAGCGGGTGCTATGCAGCCCATTCATTTTGACATGAGATATACTATTGTTATTTAATTAGCATATCATAAGCTAATCCTGGGAGCCTACAATTATAGAAGCCCGCCAAAGTACGCTTTCATCAAAAATTGGTTCATCACAACAGTAAAACTGAAGAACAAAGGTAGAGCAATATGCTCAAAGTTAGCAATCACCCAGAAAGCATTAATCCACTTCCTACCTCTTGCTCCAGGTTCTTCCAGTCAGGTTTCTATCTAGCAGACTCTCTATGCAAAATATCTCTTTTAAAATACTAAATAGCTGATACATAAACTCATATTATTTTGTTTACTTGCATCTTACTAATTCTCCACTTTATAATCACTCTTTAGAATTTCAAATGGAGAGAAGACAATTACCAAGGCCCCTAATTTTACAGGAATATGAAGAGGAAAGTATCAGGGAAGACAGAAAGAAGAATTAATCTATTAGATTTTTTTCTTTCTTTTTGACAGCCATATTTAAGGAAAGAAAGGAGTAATTTGATTATTATGCAAAAAATGTAAGAGAAGGATAATGCGATCATGGAGGACCTCAAGCACTGATTTAATCCTCAACATTTTAATTACAGATTTTATAAATTAATTTTGATTCTTCCTGAAAAGTTCTTCATGGTTCTGAGGTAATAATATCTGCTATAATTTATAGTGTTAGGGAAATTCTATTACAACTCTCATATGATTGCCTTCAGTGATTGTAATTATTGCCTTCTTAAATTTTGATCTACAGGTCTCATTTCAAACGAAGGCTAAAAGGCCTAAAGCCAGGGCTAAGATGGTTCTGTCTATCTTGGACACCAGGGAAATGCTCCTTTAACTCTACTGAGCCAACCTTGAAATCTCACAGGGAAGAAAGCCACTTCCAAGTCAGCTTTTAGAATTTCCTGGATTTCATTCTGGAGAAACAACTTTTCACAACTTATCCCAAGCTTTAAATTGCTAAAACCAATACGTGGATTGTGATTGTAAGAAAGGAAGGACAAAAGTATTTCATGCTTGAGCCTTAAGAAAATACTCGAGAGTCCTGGGTAAGACAAGCATATTATTAAGACCACTAAAGACCTTTCCTCCTTTGACAATGGGAGGTACCCTACAGCTTGCTTAAATTTTAGTCCTCTCCCTGATCCTCGCAGTAGTCACCAGCCTGTCACATTTTGTATGCTATTTCTGAAAAGTGAGAGTTCAGCAGTATAGACTATTTGGCCCTTTATATTCAAACTGCTGATGTTACTCAGAAAATACCAGAGCTAATTCTCTGCTTACACAAATTGTCCTTTTCATTCCTCTGCATCTAACTGATGTGAATGTAATTACCTCCATTAACTTTCAGAGTCATATTCCCCTCCCCTTTTTTTTTTAATTAATACAAATGAAAAAAGATTTGGACCTCTACTTTCTGAAGTCAGTGCTGCGGAGAAAGAGGCTAGGGAAGCCAGCTGCTCTAGAAATATGGCTTGCTATTTATGACATTATCCATACCACAAGACTTTGAGATACACTCACATTAGACAATACACAGTGCATTTTAATTTAGATGAACACTTGTTTTTGGAAGGATTTAGACTATCTCAATGACTGCTGATTGACATAAAATTAAAAGGGAGAAAGAGTGGCTTTGAAAGTGGTTGTGCATATATTTAACTTGGTGATGTACTGAGGGAACGAACAGATTGCGTCTCTGACCTGTGTGGAAAAGCAGTAGAATAAAAATGTGGGTTTGCACTTAGCCTTTCCTTTTTAATACCTGTCACGTCTCAGATTTGTCACCTTTAGATGAATTGCTGCTCCTCCCATGCATAGTGTGAATTGTTTGATGTATCTTTCAAGCAGCTGTTAAATCTGGGATACAGTAAAGTCAGGTAATTTATCCTGAGTCAGGGGTGGCACCCGGCAGCAGAACAGAAAGACAGGACTTTCAGTTTTCCCTTCTATTAGGAGCAGCAAGTTATTTCACCTCTTTAGTTAGAAAAAAACTATTTCCTATCATATGCCCAACCATTTATTGTGGCCAGCAAAATTGAAAGGTGAGGTCACAACACCTACCAACAACTTACTGGCTCTTAAGGGAAAATACGTGATCCCTCTTTTCTTCCCATATTTAGCTGGAATCAGTCTCCACACAGAGATACACAAGAATGGGCTAGAATGCAGCTGTCCATGAGAAATGTTTTCCTGTAGGGCAGCAAACTTACTGCCTTTATGACAAATTCAATTTTCACTTTGTTGCGAAATCCAAAGAAAAAAGACACCGTAACATCTGATACCATGGCATTCTCCTGTAGGAGAAATGTATGTTCCAATCAAAATAGTCACTTTCATGGTAATTTTATTTTAATCTGCACTTCAGAAACTGTAGCTCTTGAAATGACAGTCCTTGTATAAATGTTGGAGAACAATATCTAGAAAATTGTGCTGAGTTATCAATTTATTCTCTGGCATCTGTTAACACCTGTATGTGATGAGGGAAAACCCTTCTGAAATTAGGGGTAGATTGGGTATTGCATGTATCTAGTCTTATTTTGTAGAGGTGAAATATTCTATTCCAGTATAAGTCAAAATGAAATAAGGCTAGAAATTTCACAATAGTCCATAAAAAATATGTAAGGTTTATAAATAGATGAAGTTGACAGACACCTGGTTAAATTCTGTTTAACTGACTCATCTCTCTTCTTCTTTATATGAAAGCAGCCAAAGCAAAACAGAAGAGTTTTTTCAAATTCAAAACATTGATCTGTATGACAGACAGGTGCTGTATGAGACTTTCTTTGACTGTTATCAAGTCCTGCAGAAAAAGCCAAAAATTGAGCAAAGAAAGGCTATCGAGTCATTTCATGGGAACGGAGCAGGACTGTACCAGTTCATATTTAAAGAAATATGTTGTTCAATCCTCTCCTAATTTTATCTCCTGATAGATGGGACGTGACATTTATAGACAGAAAAGACAGTAATAGCCATCCACAGGACCCCCCACCCCATCACCCCCACATGACTGGCAGGCTCACAGGAAGCTGCCCGGTACTGGCACAGCCGTACTGCTGCGGACTAGGTATGAAGTACACCCGCAGGGGTGTGCACAGCACACGTTTAAACGCTGACTAAGTGCTTAAACAATACTGTCACCTTCTCAGTATAACTTGCTAGATATGCCCTCTGACACAGTTAGTTTTTCTAAAAACCTCAAAGTAAAAAATGCAGGATGTAGCAGTCCCTCCAATGTTAAAAGCTTTAGTTCTGAGCCTTTCATTAGTATACAGAAGGTGAGCCTCTAATTACTAATCTTTCACAGTCTGTAGCACCCTAGGGCTTCCAGACATCCTGGTGAAGGCAGGAAGGATATTTCAGACTTCATTTCAATTCCCTTAAACTTTTGTCAACAGCCTCATTTCAAATGGAAACTGCTCAGTGCTGCTCAGCTGCGCTGTCTCAGCTTCTAAGCTAGCCCAGCCCTGAAAAAATGCCCTTATTAAAAGAGATGGGCATGAAATAAGACTCAGTTTCAAAAACCTCTAAACTACTGCAACACTGAAAGATGAATATAAACTTTTGGGGTTTTTCTGAAGACAGAAAACATGAAGACATCGGGCCATAAAACTATTTTATATACACTGTGGATGGTAAGCAGGAGGAAAACCCTGATCTGGTGGGTACATATGAGGCTTGTAACACTGCTTTCTTCTCATCCTTTGCAGAGCTGCTGTACACACACATGCCCCAGGCACAAGCTTCAGGGCTTGCTAAGACCTGCAGGGAGCCTTTCTGAAAGCTTCTTGCACATTTCTATCATCAGAAATGCTTCTTAGAATTCAACAAATCACAGAATCACAGAATCACTAGGT